>NW_027314819.1:0-257609 GCF_023375885.2 Dermacentor andersoni
CACACGCGAGACAGATACCATTTGCATGCACATCTTGTGGTTTTGCAGAAAACTTCATCCGCGTCTACCAAAAGATGCATGTGCATGCTTTAAAACGCGTTTTCGCACAAATGCGTGCGCGGGTGCTAAAAAGAGCAGCATCGGCATGCTTAGCACGTTGTTTGGTAGAAATCCACGTGCGCGTTCTGCCAAAAGCACCATTTGCATGCACATCTTGTGGTTTTTGCAGAAAACTTCATCCGCGTCTACCAAAAGATGCATGTGCGTGCTTAAAAACGCGTTTTCGCACAAATGCGTGCGCGGGTGCTAAAAAGAGCAGCATCGGCATGCTTAGCACGTCGTTTGGTAGAAATCCACGTGCGCGTTCTGCAAAAAGCACCATTTGCATGCACATCTTGTGGTTTTGCAGAAAACTTCATCCGCGTCTACCAAAAGATGCATGTGCATGCTTAAAACGCGGTTTTCGCACAAATGCGTGCGCGGGTGCTAAAAATAGCAGCATCGGCATGCTTAGCACGTCGTTTGGTAGAATCCACGTGCGCGTTCTGCAAAAAAGCACCATTTGCATGCACATCTTGTGGTTTTGCAGAAAACTTCATCCCGCGTCTACCAAAAGATGCATGTGCATGCTTAAAAACGCGTTTTCGCACAAATGCGTGCGCGGGTGCTAAAAAGAGCAGCATCGGCATGCTTAGCACGTCGTTTTGGTAGAAATACACGTGCACGTTCTGCCAAAAGCACCATTTGCATGCACATCTTGTGGTTTTGCAGAAAACTTCATCCGCGTCTACCAAAAGATGCATGTGCATGCTTAAAACGCGTTTTCGCACAAATCCGTGCGCGGGTGCTAAAAAGAGCAGCATCGGCATGCTTACCACGTCGTTTGGTAGAAATCCACGTGCGCGTATCTGCAAAAAGCACCATTTGCATGCACATCTTGTGGTTTTGTAGAAAACTTCATCCGCGTCTACCAAAAGATGCATGTGCATGCTTAAAACGCGTTTTCGCACAAATGCGTGCGCGGGTGCTAAAAAGAGCAGCATCGGCATGCTTAGCATGTTGTTTGGTAGAATCCACGTGCGCGTTCTGCAAAAAGCACCATTTGCATGCACATCTTGTGGTTTTGCAGAAAACTTCATCCGCGTCTACCAAAAGATGCATGTGCATGCTTAAAACGCGTTTTCGCACAAATGCGTGCGCGGGGTGCTAAAAAGAGCAGCATCGGCAAGCTTAGCACGTCGTTTGGTAGAAATCCCACGTGGCGTTCTGCAAAAAGCACCATTTGCATACACATCTTGTGGTTTTGCAGAAAACTTCATCCGCGTCTACCAAAAGATGCATGTGCATGCTTAAAACGCGTTTTCGACAAATGCGTGCGCGGGGTGCTAAAAAGAGCAGCATCGGCAATGCTTAGCACGTCGTTTGGTAGAAATCCACGTGCGCGTTCTGCAAAAAGCACCATTTGCATGCACATCTTGTGGTTTTGCAGAAAACTTCATCCGCGTCTACCAAAAGATGCATGTGTATGCTTAAAACACGTTTTCGCACAAATGCGTGCGCGGGTGCTAAAAGAGCAGCATCGGCATGCTTAGCACGTCGTTTGGTAGAAATCCACGTGCGCGTTCTGCCAAAAGCCTACCATTTGCATGCAATCTTGTGGTTTTGCAGAAAACTTCATCCGCGGTCTACCAAAAGATGCATGTGCATGCTTAAAACGCGTTTTCGCACAAATCCGTGCGGGGGTGCTAAAAAGAGCAGCATCGGCATGCTTAGCACGTCGTTTGGTAGAAATCACGTGCGCGTTCTGCAAAAAGCACCATTTGCATGCACATCTTGTGGTTTTGCAGAAAACTTCATCCGCGTCTACCAAAAGATGCATGTGCATGCCTTAAAAACGCGTTTTCGCACAAATGCGTGCGCGGGTGCTAAAAAGAGCAGCATCGGCATGCTTAGCACGTCGTTTGGTAGAAATCCACGTGCGCGTTCTGCAAAAAGCACCATTTGCATGCACTCTTGTGGTTTTGCAGAAAACTTCATCCGCGTCTACCAAAAGATGCATGTGCATGCTTAAAACGCGTTTTCCCACAAATGCGTGCGCGGGTGCTAAAAAGAGCAGCATCGGTATGCTTAGCACGTCGTTTGGTAGAAATCCACGTGCGCGTTCTGCAAAAAGCACCATTTGCATGCACATCTTGTGGTTTTGCAGGAAAACTTCATCCGCGTCTACCAAAAGATGCATGTGCATGCTTAAAACGCTTTTTCGCACAAATGCGTGCGCGGGTGCTAAAAATAGCAGCATCGGCATGCTTAGCACGTCGTTTGGTACAAATCCCACGTGCGCGTTCTGCAAAAAGCACCATTTGCATGCACATCTTGTGGTTTTGCAGAAAACTTCATCCGCGTCTACCAAAAGATGCATGTGCATGCTTAAAACGCGTTTTCGCACAAATGCGTGCGCGGGTGCTAAAAAGAGCAGCATCGGCATGCTTAGCACGTCGTTTGGTAGAAATCCACGTGCGCGTTCTGCAAAAGCACCATTTGCATGCACATCTTGTGGTTTTGCAGAAAACTTCATCCGCGTCTACCAAAAGATGCATGTGCATGCTTAAAACGCGTTTTCGCACAAAATCCGTGCGCGGGTGCTAAAAAGAGCAGCAGGCATGCTTAGCACGTCGTTTGGTAGAAATCCACGTGCGCGTTCTGCAAAAAGCACCATTTGCATGCACATATTGTGGTTTTGCAGAAAACTTCATCCGCGTCTACCAAAAGATGCATGTGCATGCTTAAAACGCGTTCTCGCACAAATGCGTGCGCGGGTGCTAAAAAGAGCAGCATCGGCATGCTTAGCACGTCGTTTGGTAGAAATCCACGTGCGCGTTCTGCCAAAAGCACCATTTGCATGCACATCTTGTGGTTTTGCAGAAAACTTCATCCGCGTCTACCAAAAGATGCATGTGCATGCTTAAAACGCGTTTTCGCACAAATCCGTGCGCGGGTGCTAAAAAGAGCAGCATCGGCATGCTTAGCACGTCGTTTGGTAGAAATCCACGTGCGCGTTCTGCAAAAAGCACCATTTGCATGCACATCTTGTGGTTTTGCAGAAAACTTCATCCGCGTCTACCAAAAGATGCATGTGCATGCTTAAACGCGTTTTCGCACAAATGCGTGCGCGGGTGCTAAAAAGAGCAGCATCGGCATTCTTAGCACGTCGTTTGGTAGAAATCCACGTGCGCGTTCTGCAAAAAGCACCATTTGCATGCACATCTTGTGGTTTTGCAGAAAAACTTCATCCGCGTCTACCAAAAGATGCATGTGCATGCTTAAAACGCGTTTTCGCACAAATGCGTGCGCGGGTGCTAAAAAGAGCAGCATCGGCATGCTTAGCACGTCGTTTGGTAGAAATCCACGTGCGCGTTCTGCAAAAAGCACATTTGCATGCACATCTTGTGGTTTTGCAGAAAACTCATCCGCGTCTACCAAAAGATGCATGTGCATGCTTAAAACGCGTTTTCGCACAAATCCGTGCGCGGGTGCTAAAAAGAGCAGCATCGGCATGCTTACCACGTCGTTTGGTATAAATCCACGTGCGCGTTCTGCAAAAAGCACCATTTGCATGCACATCTTGTGGTTTTGTAGAAAACTTCATCCGCGTCTACCAAAAGATGCATGTGCATGCTTAAAACGCGTTTTCGCACAATGCGCGCGGGTGCTAAAAAGAGCAGCATCGGCATGCTTAGCAAGTTGTTTGGTAGAAATCCACGTGCGCGTTCTGCAAAAAGCACCATTTGCATGCACATCTTGTGGTTTTGCAGAAAACTTCATCCGCGGTCTACCAAAAGATGCATGGTGCATGCTTAAAACGCGTTTTCGCACAAATGGCTGCGCGGTGCTAAAAAGAGCAGCATCGGCAGGCTTAGCACGTCGTTTGGTAGAAATCCACGTGCGCGTTCTGCAAAAAGCACCATTTGCATGCACATCTTGTGGTTTTGCAGAAAACTTCATCCGCGGCTACCAAAAGATGCATGTGCATGCTTAAAAACGCGTTTTCGCACAAATGCGTGCGCGGGTGCTAAAAAGAGCAGCATCGGCATGCTTAGCACGTCGTTTGGTAGAAATCCACGTGCGCGTTCTGCAAAAAGCACCATTTGCATGCACATCTTGTGGTTTTGCAGAAAACTTCATCCGCGTCTACCAAAAGATGCATGTGCATGCTTAAAACGCGTTTTCGCACAAATGCGTGCGCGGGTGCTAAAAAGAGCAGCATCGGCATGCTTAGCACGTCGTTTGGTAGAAATCCACGTGCGCGTTCTGCCAAAAGCACCATTTGCATGCACATCTTGTGGTTTTGCAGAAAACTTCATCCGCGTCTACCAAAAGATGCATGTGCATGCTTAAAACGCGTTTTCGCACAAATGCGTGCGCGGGTGCTAAAAAGAGCAGCATCGGCATGCTTAGCACGTCGTTTGGTAGAAATCCACGTGCGCGTTCTGCCAAAAGCACCATTTGCATGCACATCTTGTGGTTTTGCAGGAAAACTTCATCCGCGTCTACCAAAAGATGCATGTGCATGCTTAAAACGCGTTTTCGCACAAATGCGTGCGCGGGTGCTAAAAATAGCAGTATCGGCATGCTTAGCACGTCGTTTGGTAGAAATCCACGTGCGCGTTCTGCAAAAAGCACCATTTGCATGCACATCTTGTGGTTTTGCAGAAAACTTCATCCGCGTCTACCAAAAGATGCATGTGCATGCTTAAAACGCGTTTTCGCACAAATGCGTGCGCGGGGTGCTAAAAAGAGCAGCATCGGCATGCTTAGCACGTCGTTTGGTAGAAATCTACGTGCGCGTTCTGCCAAAAGCACCATTTGCATCCACATCTTGTGGTTTTGCAGAAAGCTTCATCCGCGTCTACCAAAAGATGCATGTGCATGCTTTAAACGCGTTTTCGCACAAATCCGTGCGCGGGTGCTAAAAAGAGCAGCATCCGGCATGCTTAGCACGTCGTTTGGTAGAAATCCACGTGCGCGTTCTGCAAAAAGCACCATTTGCATGCACATCTTGTGGTTTTGCAGAAAACTTCATCCGCGTCTACCAAAAGATGCATGTGCAAGCTTAAAACGCGTTTTCGCACAAATCGTGCGCGGGTGCTAAAAATAGCAGCATCGGCATGCTTAGCACGTCGTTTGGTAGAAATCCACGTGCGCGTTCTGCAAAAAGCACCATTTGCATGCACATCTTGTGGTTTTGCAGAAAACTTCATCCGCGTCTACCAAAAGATGCATGTGCATGCTTAAAAACGCGTTTTCGCACAAATGCTGCGCGGGTGCTAAAAAGAGCAGCATCGGCATGCTTAGCACGTCGTTTGGTAGAAATCTACGTGCGCGTTCTGCCAAAAGCACCATTTGCATCACATCTTGTGGTTTTGCAGAAAGCTTCATCCGCGTCTACCAAAAGATGCATGTGCATGCTTAAAAGCGTTTTCGCACAAATCCGTGCGCGGGTGCTAAAAAGAGCAGCATCGGCATGCTTAGCACGTCGTTTGGTAGAAATCCACGTGCGCGTTCTGCAAAAAGCACCATTTGCATGCACATCTTGTGGTTTTGCAGAAAACTTCATCCGCGGTCTACCAAAAGATGCATGTGCATGCTTAAAACGCGTTTTCGCACAAATGCGTGCGCGGGTGCTAAAAATAGCAGCATCGGCATGCTTAGCACGTCGTTTGGTAGAAATCCACGTGCGCGTTCTGCAAAAAGCACCATTTGCATGCACATCTTGTGGTTTTGCAGAAAACTTCATCCGCATCTACCAAAAGATGCATGTGCATGCTTAAAACGCGTTTTCGCACAAATGCGTGCGCGGGGGTGCTAAAAAGAGCAGCATCGGCATGCTTAGCACGTCGTTTGGTAGAAATCTACGTGCGCGTTCTGCCAAAAGCACCATTTGCATCCACATCTTGTGGTTTTGCAGAAAAGCTTCATCCGCGTCTACCAAAGATGCATGTGCATGCTTAAAACGGGTTTTCGCACAAATCCGTGCGCGGGGTGCTAAAAAGAGCAGCATCGGCATGCTTAGCACGTCGTTTGGTAGAAATCCACGTGCGCGTTCTGCCAAAAAGCACCAATTTGCATGCACATCTTGTGGTTTTGCAGAAAACTTCATCCGCGTCTACCAAAAGATGCATGTGCATGCTTAAAACGCGTTTTCGCACAAATGCGTGCGCGGATGCTAAAAAGAGCAGCATCGGCATGCTTAGCACGTCGTTTGGTAGAAATCCACGTGCGCGTTCTGCCAAAAGCACCATTTGCATGCACATCTTGTGGTTTTGCAGAAAACTTCATCCGCGTCTACCAAAAGATGCATGTGCATGCTTAAAACGCGTTTTCGCACAAATCCGTGCGCGGGTGCTAAAAAGAGCAGCATCGGCATGCTTAGCACGTCGTTTGGTAGAAATCCACGTGCGCGTTCTGCAAAAAGCACCATTTGCATGCACATCTTGTGGTTTTGCAGAAAACTTCATCCGCGTCTACCAAAAGATGCATGTGCATGCTTAAAACGCGTTTTCGCACAAATGCGTACGCGGGTGCTAAAAAGAGCAGCATCGGCATGCTTAGCACGTCGTTTGGTAGCAATCCACGTGCGCGTTCTGCAAAAAGCACCATTTGCATGCACATCTTGTGGTTTTGCAGAAAACTTCATCCGCGTCTACCAAAAGATGCATGTGCATGCTTAAAACGCGTTTTCGCACAAATGCGTGCGCGGGTGCTAAAAATAGCAGCATCGGCATGCTTAGCACGTCGTTTGGTAGAAATCCACGTGCGCGTTCTGCAAAAAGCACCATTTGCATGCACATCTTGTGGTTTTGCAGAAAACTTCATCCGCGTCTACCAAAAGATGCATGTGCATGCTTAAAACGCGTTTTCGCACAAATGCGTGCGCGGGTGCTAAAAAGAGCAGCATCGGCATGCTTAGCACTTCGTTTGGTAGAAATCCACGTGCGCGTTCTGCCAAAAGCACCATTTGCATGCACATCTTGTGGTTTTGCAGAAAACTTCATCCGCGTCTACCAAAAGATGCATGTGCATGCTTAAAACGCGTTTTCGCACAAATGCGTGCGCGGGTGCTAAAAAGAGCAGCATCGGCATGCTTAGCACGTCGTTTGGTAGCAATCCACGTGCGCGTTCTGCAAAAAGCACCATTTGCATGCACATCTTGTGGTTTTGCAGAAAACTTCATCCGCGTCTACCAAAAGATGCATGTGCATGCTTAAAACGCGTTTTCGCACAAATGCGTGCGCGGGTGCTAAAAAGAGCAGCATCGGCATGCTTAGCACTTCGTTTGGTAGAAATCCACGTGCGCGTTCTGCCAAAAGCACCATTTCCATGCACATCTTGTGGTTTTGCAGAAAACTTCATCCGCGTCTACCAAAAGATGCATGTGCATGCTTAAAACGCGTTTTCGCACAAATGCGTGCGCGGGTGCTAAAAAGAGCAGCATCGGCATGCTTAGCACGTCGTTTGGTAGAAATCCACGTGCCCGTTCTGCCAAAAGCACCATTTGCATGCACATCTTGTGGTTTTGCAGAAAACTTCATCCGCGTCTACCAAAAGATGCATGTGCATGCTTAAAACGCGTTTTCGCACAAATCCGTGCGCGGGTGCTAAAAAGAGCAGCATCGGCATGCTTAGCACGTCGTTTGGTAGAAATCCACGTGCGCGTTCTGCAAAAAGCACCATTTGCATGCACATCTTGTGGTTTTGCAGAAAACTTCATCCGCGTCTACCAAAAGATGCATGTGCATGCTTAAAACGCGTTTTAGCACAAATGCGTGCGCGGGTGCTAAAAAGAGCAGCATCGGCATGCTTAGCACGTCGTTTGGTAGAAATCCACGTGCGCGTTCTGCAAAAAGCACCATTTCCATGCACATCTTGTGGTTTTGCAGAAAACTTCATCCGCGTCTACCAAAAGATGCATGTGCATGCTTAAAACGCGTTTTCGCACAAATGCGTGCGCGGGTGCTAAAAATAGCAGTATCGGCATGCTTAGCACGTCGTTTGGTAGAAATCCACGTGCGCGTTCTGCAAAAAGCACCATTTGCATGCACATCTTGTGGTTTTGCAGAAAACTTCATCCGCGTCTACCAAAAGATGCATGTGCATGCTTAAAACGCGTTTTCGCACAAATGCGTGCGCGGGTGCTAAAAAGAGCAGCATCGGCATGCTTAGCACGTCGTTTGGTAGAAATCTACGTGCGCGTTCTGCCAAAAGCACCATTTGCATCCACATCTTGTGGTTTTGCAGAAAGCTTCATCCGCGTCTACCAAAAGATGCATGTGCATGCTTAAAACGCGTTTTCGCACAAATGCGTGCGCGGGTGCTAAAAATAGCAGCATCGGCATGCTTAGCACGTCGTTTGGTAGAAATCCACGTGCGCGTTCTGCAAAAAGCACCATTTGCATGCACATCTTGTGGTTTTGCAGAAAACTTCATCCGCGTCTACCAAAAGATGCATGTGCATGCTTAAAACGCGTTTTCGCACAAATGCGTGCGCGGGTGCTAAAAAGAGCAGCATCGGCATGCTTAGCACGTCGTTTGGTAGAAATCTACGTGCGCGTTCTGCCAAAAGCACCATTTGCATCCACATCTTGTGGTTTTGCAGAAAGCTTCATCCGCGTCTACCAAAAGATGCATGTGCATGCTTAAAACGCGTTTTCGCACAAATCCGTGCGCGGGTGCTAAAAAGAGCAGCATCGGCATGCTTAGCACGTCGTTTGGTAGAAATCCACGTGCGCGTTCTGCAAAAAGCACCATTTGCATGCACATCTTGTGGTTTTGCAGAAAACTTCATCCGCGTCTACCAAAAGATGCATGTGCATGCTTAAAACGCGTTTTCGCACAAATGCGTGCGCGGGTGCTAAAAATAGCAGCATCGGCATGCTTAGCACGTCGTTTGGTAGAAATCCACGTGCGCGTTCTGCAAAAAGCACCATTTGCATGCACATCTTGTGGTTTTGCAGAAAACTTCATCCGCATCTACCAAAAGATGCATGTGCATGCTTAAAACGCGTTTTCGCACAAATGCGTGCGCGGGTGCTAAAAAGAGCAGCATCGGCATGCTTAGCACGTCGTTTGGTAGAAATCTACGTGCGCGTTCTGCCAAAAGCACCATTTGCATCCACATCTTGTGGTTTTGCAGAAAGCTTCATCCGCGTCTACCAAAAGATGCATGTGCATGCTTAAAACGCGTTTTCGCACAAATCCGTGCGCGGGTGCTAAAAAGAGCAGCATCGGCATGCTTAGCACGTCGTTTGGTAGAAATCCACGTGCGCGTTCTGCAAAAAGCACCATTTGCATGCACATCTTGTGGTTTTGCAGAAAACTTCATCCGCGTCTACCAAAAGATGCATGTGCATGCTTAAAACGCGTTTTCGCACAAATGCGTGCGCGGGTACTAAAAAGAGCAGCATCGGCATGCTTAGCACGTCGTTTGGTAGAAATCCACGTGCGCGTTCTGCCAAAAGCACCATTTGCATGCACATCTTGTGGTTTTGCAGAAAACTTCATCCGCGTCTACCAAAAGATGCATGTGCATGCTTAAAACGCGTTTTCGCACAAATCCGTGCGCGGGTGCTAAAAAGAGCAGCATCGGCATGCTTAGCACGTCGTTTGGTAGAAATCCACGTGCGCGTTCTGCAAAAAGCACCATTTGCATGCACATCTTGTGGTTTTGCAGAAAACTTCATCCGCGTCTACCAAAAGATGCATGTGCATGCTTAAAACGCGTTTTCGCACAAATGCGTGCGCGGGTGCTAAAAAGAGCAGCATCGGCATGCTTAGCACGTCGTTTGGTAGCAATCCACGTGCGCGTTCTGCAAAAAGCACCATTTGCATGCACATCTTGTGGTTTTGCAGAAAACTTCATCCGCGTCTACCAAAAGATGCATGTGCATGCTTAAAACGCGTTTTCGCACAAATGCGTGCGCGGGTGCTAAAAATAGCAGCATCGGCATGCTTAGCACGTCGTTTGGTAGAAATCCACGTGCGCGTTCTGCAAAAAGCACCATTTGCATGCACATCTTGTGGTTTTGCAGAAAACTTCATCCGCGTCTACCAAAAGATGCATGTGCATGCTTAAAACGCGTTTTCGCACAAATGCGTGCGCGGGTGCTAAAAAGAGCAGCATCGGCATGCTTAGCACTTCGTTTGGTAGAAATCCACGTGCGCGTTCTGCCAAAAGCACCATTTGCATGCACATCTTGTGGTTTTGCAGAAAACTTCATCCGCGTCTACCAAAAGATGCATGTGCATGCTTAAAACGCGTTTTCGCACAAATGCGTGCGCGGGTGCTAAAAAGAGCAGCATCGGCATGCTTAGCACGTCGTTTGGTAGCAATCCACGTGCGCGTTCTGCAAAAAGCACCATTTGCATGCACATCTTGTGGTTTTGCAGAAAACTTCATCCGCGTCTACCAAAAGATGCATGTGCATGCTTAAAACGCGTTTTCGCACAAATGCGTGCGCGGGTGCTAAAAATAGCAGCATCGGCATGCTTAGCACGTCGTTTGGTAGAAATCCACGTGCGCGTTCTGCAAAAAGCACCATTTGCATGCACATCTTGTGGTTTTGCAGAAAACTTCATCCGCGTCTACCAAAAGATGCATGTGCATGCTTAAAACGCGTTTTCGCACAAATGCGTGCGCGGGTGCTAAAAAGAGCAGCATCGGCATGCTTAGCACGTCGTTTGGTAGCAATCCACGTGCGCGTTCTGCAAAAAGCACCATTTGCATGCACATCTTGTGGTTTTGCAGAAAACTTCATCCGCGTCTACCAAAAGATGCATGTGCATGCTTAAAACGCGTTTTCGCACAAATGCGTTCGTGGGTGCTAAAAAGAGCAGCATCGGCATGCTTAGCACGTCGTTTGGTAGAAATCCACGTGCGCGTTCTGCCAAAAGCACCATTTGCATGCACATATTGTGGTTTTGCAGAAAACTTCATCCGCGTCTACCAAAAGATGCATGTGCATGCTTAAAACGCGTTTTCGCACAAATGCGTGCGCGGGTGCTAAAAATAGCAGCATCGGCATGCTTAGCACGTCGTTTGGTAGAAATCCACGTGCGCGTTCTGCAAAAAGCACCATTTGCATGCACATATTGTGGTTTTGCAGAAAACTTCATCCGCGTCTACCAAAAGATGCATGTGCATGCTTAAAACGCGTTTTCGCACAAATGCGTGCGCGGGTGCTAAAAATAGCAGCATCGGCATGCTTAGCACGTCGTTTGGTAGAAATCCACGTGCGCGTTCTGCAAAAAGCACCATTTGCATGCACATCTTGTGGTTTTGCAGAAAACTTCATCCGCGTCTACCAAAAGATGCATGTGCATGCTTAAAACGCGTTTTCGCACAAATGCGTGCGCGGGTGCTAAAAAGAGCAGCATCGGCATGCTTAGCACGTCGTTTGGTAGAAATCCACGTGCGCGTTCTGCCAAAAGCACCATTTGCATGCACATCTTGTGGTTTTGCAGAAAACTTCATCCGCGTCTACCAAAAGATGCATGTGCATGCTTAAAACGCGTTTTCGCACAAATCCGTGCGCGGGTGCTAAAAAGAGCAGCTTCGGCATGCTTAGCAAGTCGTTTGGTAGAAATCCACGTGCGCGTTCTGCAAAAAGCACCATTTGCATGCACATCTTGTGGTTTTGCAGAAAACTTCATCCGCGTCTACCAAAAGATGCATGTGCATGCTTAAAACGCGTTTTCGCACAAATGCGTGCGCGGGTGCTAAAAAGAGCAGCATCGGCATGCTTAGCACGTCGTTTGGTAGCAATCCACGTGCGCGTTCTGCAAAAAGCACCATTTGCATGCACATCTTGTGGTTTTGCAGAAAACTTCATCCGCGTCTACCAAAAGATGCATGTGCATGCTTAAAACGCGTTTTCGCACAAATGCGTTCGCGGGTGCTAAAAAGAGCAGCATCGGCATGCTTAGCACGTCGTTTGGTAAAAATCCACGTGCGCGTTCTGCAAAAAGCACCATTTGCATGCACATCTTGTGGTTTTGCAGAAAACTTCATCCGCGTCTACCAAAAGATGCATGTGCATGCTTAAAACGCGTTTTCGCACAAATCCGTGCGCGGGTGCTAAAAAGAGCAGCATCGGCATGCTTAGCACGTCGTTTGGTAGAAATCCACGTGCGCGTTCTGCAAAAAGCACCATTTGCATGCACATCTTGTGGTTTTGCAGAAAACTTCATCCGCGTCTACCAAAAGATGCATGTGCATGCTTAAAACGCGTTTTCGCACAAATGCGTGCGCGGGTGCTAAAAAGATCAGCATCGGCATGCTTAGCACGTCGTTTGGTAGAAATCCACGTGCGCGTTCTGCCAAAAGCACCATTTGCATGCACATCTTGTGGTTTTGCAGAAAACTTCATCCGCGTCTACCAAAAGATGCATGTGCATGCTTAAAACGCGTTTTCGCACAAATGCGTGCGCGGGTGCTAAAAAGAGCAGCATCGGCATGCTTAGCACGTCGTTTGGTAGAAATCCACGTGCGCGTTCTGCAAAAAGCACCATTTGCATGCACATCTTGTGGTTTTGCAGAAAACTTCATCCGCGTCTACCAAGAGATGCATGTGCATGCTTAAAACGCGATTTCGCACAAATGCGTGCGCGGGTGCTAAAAAGAGCAGCATCGGCATGCTTAGCACGTCGTTTGGTAGAAATCTACGTGCGCGTTCTGCCAAAAGCACCATTTGCATGCACATCTTGTGGTTTTGTAGAAAACTTCATCCGCGTCTACCAAAAGATGCATGTGCATGCTTAAAACGCGTTTTCGCACAAATGCGTGCGCGGGTGCTAAAAAGAGCAGCATCGGCATGCTTAGCACGTCGTTTGGTAGAAATCCACGTGCGCGTTCTGCAAAAAGCACCATTTGCATGCACATCTTGTGGTTTTGCAGAAAACTTCATCCGCGTCTACCAAAAGATGCATGTGCATGCTTAAAACGCGTTTTCGCACAAATGCGTGCGCGGGTGCTAAAAAGAGCAGCATCGGCATGCTTAGCACGTCGTTTGGTAGAAATCCACGTGCCCGTTCTGCCAAAAGCACCATTTGCATGCACATCTTGTGGTTTTGCAGAAAACTTCATCCGCGTCTACCAAAAGATGCATGTGCATGCTTAAAACGCTTTTTCGCACAAATCCGTGCGCGGGTGCTAAAAAGAGCAGCATCGGCATGCTTAGCACGTCGTTTGGTAGAAATCCACGTGCGCGTTCTGCAAAAAGCACCATTTGCATGCACATCTTGTGGTTTTGCAGAAAACTTCATCCGCGTCTACCAAAAGATGCATGTGCATGCTTAAAACGCGTTTTCGCACAAATGCGTGCGCGGGTGCTAAAAAGAGCAGCATCGGCATGCTTAGCACGTCGTTTGGTAGAAATCCACGTGCGCGTTCTGCAAAAAGCACCATTTGCATGCACATCTTGTGGTTTTGCAGAAAACTTCATCCGCGTCTACCAAAAGATGCATGTGCATGCTTAAAACGCGTTTTCGCACAAATGCGTGCGCGGGTGCTAAAAAGAGCAGCATCGGCATGCTTAGCACGTCGTTTGGTAGCAATCCACGTGCGCGTTCTGCAAAAAGCACCATTTGCATGCACATCTTGTGGTTTTGCAGAAAACTTCATCCGCGTCTACCAAAAGATGCATGTGCATGCTTAAAACGCGTTTTCGCACAAATGCGTTCGTGGGTGCTAAAAAGAGCAGCATCGGCATGCTTAGCACGTCGTTTGGTAGAAATCCACGTGCGCGTTCTGCCAAAAGCACCATTTGCATGCACATATTGTGGTTTTGCAGAAAACTTCATCCGCGTCTACCAAAAGATGCATGTGCATGCTTAAAACGCGTTTTCGCACAAATGCGTGCGCGGGTGCTAAAAATAGCAGCATCGGCATGCTTAGCACGTCGTTTGGTAGAAATCCACGTGCGCGTTCTGCAAAAAGCACCATTTGCATGCACATCTTGTGGTTTTGCAGAAAACTTCATCCGCGTCTACCAAAAGATGCATGTGCATGCTTAAAACGCGTTTTCGCACAAATGCGTGCGCGGGTGCTAAAAAGAGCAGCATCGGCATGCTTAGCACGTCGTTTGGTAGAAATCCACGTGCGCGTTCTGCAAAAAGCACCATTTGCATGCACATCTTGTGGTTTTGCAGAAAACTTCATCCGCGTCTACCAAAAGATGCATGTGCATGCTTAAAACGCGTTTTCGCACAAATGCGTGCGCGGGTGCTAAAAAGAGCAGCATCGGCATGCTTAGCACGTCGTTTGGTAGAAATCCACGTGCGCGTTCTGCCAAAAGCACCATTTGCATGCACATCTTGTGGTTTTGCAGAAAACTTCATCCGCGTCTACCAAAAGATGCATGTGCATGCTTAAAACGCGTTTTCGCACAAATCCGTGCGCGGGTGCTAAAAAGAGCAGCTTCGGCATGCTTAGCAAGTCGTTTGGTAGAAATCCACGTGCGCGTTCTGCAAAAAGCACCATTTGCATGCACATCTTGTGGTTTTGCAGAAAACTTCATCCGCGTCTACCAAAAGATGCATGTGCATGCTTAAAACGCGTTTTCGCACAAATGCGTGCGCGGGTGCTAAAAAGAGCAGCATCGGCATGCTTAGCACGTCGTTTGGTAGCAATCCACGTGCGCGTTCTGCAAAAAGCACCATTTGCATGCACATCTTGTGGTTTTGCAGAAAACTTCATCCGCGTCTACCAAAAGATGCATGTGCATGCTTAAAACGCGTTTTCGCACAAATGCGTTCGCGGGTGCTAAAAAGAGCAGCATCGGCATGCTTAGCACGTCGTTTGGTAGAAATCCACGTGCGCGTTCTGCAAAAAGCACCATTTGCATGCACATCTTGTGGTTTTGCAGAAAACTTCATCCGCGTCTACCAAAAGATGCATGTGCATGCTTAAAACGCGTTTTCGCACAAATCCGTGCGCGGGTGCTAAAAAGAGCAGCATCGGCATGCTTAGCACGTCGTTTGGTAGAAATCCACGTGCGCGTTCTGCAAAAAGCACCATTTGCATGCACATCTTGTGGTTTTGCAGAAAACTTCATCCGCGTCTACCAAAAGATGCATGTGCATGCTTAAAACGCGTTTTCGCACAAATGCGTGCGCGGGTGCTAAAAAGATCAGCATCGGCATGCTTAGCACGTCGTTTGGTAGAAATCCACGTGCGCGTTCTGCCAAAAGCACCATTTGCATGCACATCTTGTGGTTTTGCAGAAAACTTCATCCGCGTCTACCAAAAGATGCATGTGCATGCTTAAAACGCGTTTTCGCACAAATGCGTGCGCGGGTGCTAAAAAGAGCAGCATCGGCATGCTTAGCACGTCGTTTGGTAGAAATCCACGTGCGCGTTCTGCAAAAAGCACCATTTGCATGCACATCTTGTGGTTTTGCAGAAAACTTCATCCGCGTCTACCAAAAGATGCATGTGCATGCTTAAAACGCGTTTTCGCACAAATGCGTGCGCGGGTGCTAAAAAGAGCAGCATCGGCATGCTTAGCACGTCGTTTGGTAGAAATCCACGTGCGCGTTCTGCAAAAAGCACCATTTGCATGCACATCTTGTGGTTTTGCAGAAAACTTCATCCGCGTCTACCAAGAGATGCATGTGCATGCTTAAAACGCGTTTTCGCACAAATGCGTGCGCGGGTGCTAAAAAGAGCAGCATCGGCATGCTTAGCACGTCGTTTGGTAGAAATCTACGTGCGCGTTCTGCCAAAAGCACCATTTGCATGCACATCTTGTGGTTTTGCAGAAAACTTCATCCGCGTCTACCAAAAGATGCATGTGCATGCTTAAAACGCGTTTTCGCACAAATCCGTGCGCGGGTGCTAAAAAGAGCAGCATCGGCATGCTTAGCACGTCGTTTGGTAGAAATCCACGTGCGCGTTCTGCAAAAAGCACCATTTGCATGCACATCTTGTGGTTTTGCAGAAAACTTCATCCGCGTCTACCAAAAGATGCATGTGCATGCTTAAAACGCGTTTTCGCACAAATGCGTGCGCGGGTGCTAAAAAGAGCAGCATCGGCATGCTTAGCACGTCGTTTGGTAGAAATCCACGAGCGCGTTCTGCAAAAAGCACCATTTGCATGCACATCTTGTGGTTTTGCAGAAAACTTCATCCGCGTCTACCAAAAGATGCATGTGCATGCTTAAAACGCGTTTTCGCACAAATGCGTGCGCGGGTGCTAAAAAGAGCAGCATCGGCATGCTTAGCACGTCGTTTGGTAGAAATACACGTGCGCGTTCTGCCAAAAGCACCATTTGCATGCACATCTTGTGGTTTTGCAGAAAACTTCATCCGCGTCTACCAAAAGATGCATGTGCATGCTTAAAACGCGTTTTCGCACAAATCCGTGCGCGGGTGCTAAAAAGAGCAGCATCGGCATGCTTAGCACGTCGTTTGGTAGAAATCCACGTGCGCGTTCTGCAAAAAGCACCATTTGCATGCACATCTTGTGGTTTTGCAGAAAACTTCATCCGCGTCTACCAAAAGATGCATGTGCATGCTTAAAACGCGTTTTCGCACAAATGCGTGCGCGGGTGCTAAAAAGAGCAGCATCGGCATGCTTAGCACGTTGTTTGGTAGAAATCCACGTGCGCGTTCTGCAAAAAGCACCATTTGCATGCACATCTTGTGGTTTTGCAGAAAACTTCATCCGCGTCTACCAAAAGATGCATGTGCATGCTTAAAACGCGTTTTCGCACAAATGCGTGCGCGGGTGCTAAAAAGAGCAGAATCGGCATGCTTAGCACGTCGTTTGGTAGAAATCCACGTGCGCGTTCTGCAAAAAGCACCATTTGCATGCACATCTTGTGGTTTTGCAGAAAACTTCATCCGCGTCTACCAAAAGATGCATGTGCATGCTTAAAACGCGTTTTCGCACAAATGCGTGCGCGAGTGCTAAAAATAGCAGCATCGGCATGCTTAGCACGTCGTTTGGTAGAACTCCACGTGCGCGTTCTGCAAAAAGCAGCATTTGCATGCACATCTTGTCGTTTTGCAGAAAACTTCATCCGCGTCTACCAAAAGATGCGTGTGCATGCTTAAAACGCGTTTCGCACAAATGCGTGCGCGGGTGCTAAAAAGAGCAGCATCGGCATGCTTAGCACGTCGTTTGGTAGAAATCTACGTGCGCGTTCTGCCAAAAGCACCATTTGCATGCACATCTTGTGGTTTTGCAGAAAACTTCATCCGCGTCTACCAAAAGATGCATGTGCATGCTTAAAACGCGTTTTCGCACAAATGCGTGCGCGGGTGCTAAAAAGAGCAGCATCGGCATGCTTAGCACGTCGTTTGGTAGAAATCCACGTGCGCGTTCTGCAAAAAGCACCATTTGCATGCACATCTTGTGGTTTTGCAGAAAACTTCATCCGCGTCTACCAAGAGATGCATGTGCATGCTTAAAACGCGTTTTCGCACAAATGCGTGCGCGGGTGCTAAAAAGAGCAGCATCGGCATGCTTAGCACGTCGTTTGGTAGAAATCTACGTGCGCGTTCTGCAAAAAGCACCATTTGCATGCACATCTTGTGGTTTTGCAGAAAACTTCATCCGCGTCTACCAAAAGATGCATGTGCATGCTTAAAACGCGTTTTCGCACAAATCCGTGCGCGGGTGCTAAAAAGAGCAGCATCGGCATGCTTAGCACGTCGTTTGGTAGAAATCCACGTGCGCGTTCTGCAAAAAGCACCATTTGCATGCACATCTTGTGGTTTTGCAGAAAACTTCATCCGCGTCTACCAAAAGATGCATGTGCATGCTTAAAACGCGTTTTCGCACAAATGCGTGCGCGGGTGCTAAAAAGAGCAGCATCGGCATGCTTAGCACGTCGTTTGGTAGAAATCCACGTGCGCGTTCTGCAAAAAGCACCATTTGCATGCACATCTTGTGGTTTTGCAGAAAACTTCATCCGCGTCTACCAAAAGATGCATGTGCATGCTTAAAACGCGTTTTCGCACAAATGCGTGCGCGGGTGCTAAAAAGAGCAGCATCGGCATGCTTAGCACGTTGTTTGGTAGAAATCCACGTGCGCGTTCTGCAAAAAGCACCATTTGCATGCACATCTTGTGGTTTTGCAGAAAACTTCATCCGCGTCTACCAAAAGATGCATGTGCATGCTTAAAACGCGTTTTCGCACAAATGCGTGCGCGGGTGCTAAAAAGAGCAGAATCGGCATGCTTAGCACGTCGTTTGGTAGAAATCCACGTGCGCGTTCTGCAAAAAGCACCATTTGCATGCACATCTTGTGGTTTTGCAGAAAACTTCATCCGCGTCTACCAAAAGATGCGTGTGCATGCTTAAAACGCGTTTTCGCACAAATGCGTGCGCGGGTGCTAAAAATAGCAGCATCGGCATGCTTAGCACGTCGTTTGGTAGAAATCCACGTGCGCGTTCTGCAAAAAGCACCATTTGCATGCACATCTTGTGGTTTTGCAGAAAACTTCATCCGCGTCTACCAAAAGATGCATGTGCATGCTTAAAACGCGTTTTCGCACAAATGCGTGCGCGGGTGCTAAAAAGAGCAGCATCGGCATGCTTAGCACGTCGTTTGGTAAAAATCCACGTGCGCGTTCTGCCAAAAGCACCATTTGCATGCACATCTTGTGGTTTTGCAGAAAACTTCATCCGCGTCTACCAAAAGATGCATGTGCATGCTTAAAACGCGTTTTCGCACAAATCCGTGCGCGGGTGCTAAAAAGAGCAGCATCGGCATGCTTAGCACGTCGTTTGGTAGAAATCCACGTGCGCGTTCTGCAAAAAGCACCATTTGCATGCACATTTTGTGGTTTTGCAGAAAACTTCATCCGCGTCTACCAAAAGATGCATGTGCATGCTTAAAACGCGTTTTCGCACAAATGCGTGCGCGGGTGCTAAAAAGAGCAGCATCGGCATGCTTAGCACGTCGTTTGGTAGAAATCCACGTGCGCGTTCTGCCAAAAGCACCATTTGCATGCACATCTTGTGGTTTTGCAGAAAACTTCATCCGCGTCTACCAAAAGATGCATGTGAATGCTTAAAACGCGTTTTCGCACAAATCCGTGCGCGGGTGCTAAAAAGAGCAGCATCGGCAAGCTTAGCACGTCGTTTGGTAGAAATCCACGTGCGCGTTCTGCCAAAAGCACCATTTGCATGCACATCTTGTGGTTTTGCAGAAAACTTCATCCGCGTCTACCAAAAGATGCATGTGCATGCTTAAAACGCGTTTTCGCACAAATCCGTGCGCGGGTGCTAAAAAGAGCAGCATCGGCATGCTTAGCACGTCGTTTGGTAGAAATCCACGTGCGCGTTCTGCAAAAAGCACCATTTGCATGCACATCTTGTGGTTTTGCAGAAAACTTCATCCGCGTCTACCAAAAGATGCACGTGCATGCTTAAAACGCGTTTTCGCACAAATGCGTGCGCGGGTGCTAAAAAGAGCAGCATCGGCATGCTTAGCACGTCGTTTGGTAGAAATCTACGTGCGCGTTCTGCCAAAAGCACCATTTGCATGCACATCTTGTGGTTTTGCAGAAAACTTCATCCGCGTCTACCAAAAGATGCATGTGCATGCTTAAAACGCGTTTTCGCACAAATCCGTGCGCGGGTGCTAAAAAGAGCAGCATCGGCATGCTTAGCACGTCGTTTGGTAGAAATCCACGTGCGCATTCTGCAAAAAGCACCATTTGCATGCACATCTTGTGGTTTTGCAGAAAACTTCATCCGCGTCTACCGAAAGATGCATGTGCATGCTTAAAACGCGTTTTCGCACAAATGCGTGCGCGGGTGCTAAAAAGAGCAGCATCGGCATGCTTAGCACGTCGTTTGGTAAAAATCCACGAGCGCGTTCTGCAAAAAGCACCATTTGCATGCACATCTTGTGGTTTTGCAGAAAACTTCATCCGCGTCTACCAAAAGATGCATGTGCATGCTTAAAACGCGTTTTCGCACAAATGCGTGCGCGGGTGCTAAAAAGAGCAGCATCGGCATGCTTAGCACGTCGTTTGGTAGAAATCCACGTGCGCGTTCTGCCAAAAGCACCATTTGCATGCACATCTTGTGGTTTTGCAGAAAACTTCATCCGCGTCTACCAAAAGATGCATGTGCATGCTTAAAACGCGTTTTCGCACAAATCCGTGCGCGGGTGCTAAAGAGAGCAGCATCGGCATGCTTAGCACGTCGTTTGGTAGAAATCCACGTGCGCGTTCTGCAAAAAGCACCATTTGCATGCACATCTTGTGGTTTTGCAGAAAACTTCATCCGCGTCTACCAAAAGATGCATGTGCATGCTTAAAACGCGTTTTCGCACAAATCCGTGCGCGGGTGCTAAAAAGAGCAGCATCGGCATGCTTAGCACGTCGTTTGGTAGAAATCCACGTGCGCGTTCTGCAAAAAGCACCATTTGCATGCACATCTTGTGGTTTTGCAGAAAACTTCATCCGCGTCTACCAAAAGATGCATGTGCATGCTTAAAACGCGTTTTCGCACAAATGCGTGCGCGGGTGCTAAAAAGAGCAGCATCGGCATGCTTAGCACGTCGTTTGGTAGAAATCCACGTGCGCGTTCTGCCAAAAGCACCATTTGCATGCACATCTTGTGGTTTTGCAGAAAACTTCATCCGCGTCTACCAAAAGATGCATGTGCATGCTTAAAACGCGTTTTCGCACAAATCCGTGCGCGGGTGCTAAAAAGAGCAGCATCGGCAAGCTTAGCACGTCGTTTGGTAGAAATCCACGTGCGCGTTCTGCCAAAAGCACCATTTGCATGCACATCTTGTGGTTTTGCAGAAAACTTCATCCGCGTCTACCAAAAGATGCATGTGCATGCTTAAAACACGTTTTCGCACAAATCCGTGCGCGGGTGCTAAAAAGAGCAGAATCGGCATGCTTAGCACGTCGTTTGGTAGAAATCCACGTGCGCGTTCTGCAAAAAGCACCATTTGCATGCACATCTTGTGGTTTTGGAGAAAACTTCATCCGCGTCTACCAAAAGATGCATGTGCATGCTTAAAACGCGTTTTCGCACAAATGCGTGCGCGGGTGCTAAAAAGAGCAGCATCGGCATGCTTAGCACGTCGTTTGGTAGAAATCTACGTGCGCGTTCTGCCAAAAGCACCATTTGCATGCACATCTTGTGGTTTTGCAGAAAACTTCATCCGCGTCTACCAAAAGATGCATGTGCATGCTTAAAACGCGTTTTCGCACAAATCCGTGCGCGGGTGCTAAAAAGAGCAGCATCGGCATGCTTAGCACGTCGTTTGGTAGAAATCCACGTGCGCGTTCTGCAAAAAGCACCATTTGCATGCACATCTTGTGGTTTTGCAGAAAACTTCATCCGTGTCTACCGAAAGATGCATGTGCATGCTTAAAACGCGTTTTCGCACAAATGCGTGCGCGGGTGCTAAAAAGAGCAGCATCGGCATGCTTAGCACGTCGTTTGGTAGAAATCCACGAGCGCGTTCTGCAAAAAGCACCATTTGCATGCACATCTTGTGGTTTTGCAGAAAACTTCATCCGCGTCTACCGAAAGATGCATGTGCATGCTTAAAACGCGTTTTCGCACAAATGCGTGCGCGGGTGCTAAAAAGAGCAGCATCGGCATGCTTAGCACGTCGTTTGGTAAAAATCCACGAGCGCGTTCTGCAAAAAGCACCATTTGCATGCACATCTTGTGGTTTTGCAGAAAACTTCATCCGCGTCTACCAAAAGATGCATGTGCATGCTTAAAACGCGTTTTCGCACAAATGCGTGCGCGGGTGCTAAAAAGAGCAGCATCGGCATGCTTAGCACGTCGTTTGGTAGAAATCCACGTGCGCGTTCTGCCAAAAGCACCATTTGCATGCACATCTTGTGGTTTTGCAGATAACTTCATCCGCGTCTACCAAAAGATGCATGTGCATGCTTAAAACGCGTTTTCGCACAAATCCGTGCGCGGGTGCTAAAGAGAGCAGCATCGGCATGCTTAGCACGTCGTTTGGTAGAAATCCACGTGCGCGTTCTGCAAAAAGCACCATTTGCATGCACATCTTGTGGTTTTGCAGAAAACTTCATCCGCGTCTACCAAAAGATGCATGTGCATGCTTAAAACGCGTTTTCGCACAAATCCGTGCGCGGGTGCTAAAAAGAGCAGCATCGGCATGCTTAGCACGTCGTTTGGTAGAAATCCACGTGCGCGTTCTGCAAAAAGCACCATTTGCATGCACATCTTGTGGTTTTGCAGAAAACTTCATCCGCGTCTACCAAAAGATGCATGTGCATGCTTAAAACGCGTTTTCGCACAAATCCGTGCGCGGGTGCTAAAAAGAGCAGCATCGGCAAGCTTAGCACGTCGTTTGGTAGAAATCCACGTGCGCGTTCTGCCAAAAGCACCATTTGCATGCACATCTTGTGGTTTTGCAGAAAACTTCATCCGCGTCTACCAAAAGATGCATGTGCATGCTTAAAACACGTTTTCGCACAAATCCGTGCGCGGGTGCTAAAAAGAGCAGCATCGGCATGCTTAGCACGTCGTTTGGTAGAAATCCACGTGCGCGTTCTGCAAAAAGCACCATTTGCATGCACATCTTGTGGTTTTGGAGAAAACTTCATCCGCGTCTACCAAAAGATGCATGTGCATGCTTAAAACGCGTTTTCGCACAAATGCGTGCGCGGGTGCTAAAAAGAGCAGCATCGGCATGCTTAGCACGTCGTTTGGTAGAAATCTACGTGCGCGTTCTGCCAAAAGCACCATTTGCATGCACATCTTGTGGTTTTGCAGAAAACTTCATCCGCGTCTACCAAAAGATGCATGTGCATGCTTAAAACGCGTTTTCGCACAAATCCGTGCGCGGGTGCTAAAAAGAGCAGCATCGGCATGCTTAGCACGTCGTTTGGTAGAAATCCACGTGCGCGTTCTGCAAAAAGCACCATTTGCATGCACATCTTGTGGTTTTGCAGAAAACTTCATCCGTATCTACCGAAAGATGCATGTGCATGCTTAAAACGCGTTTTCGCACAAATGCGTGCGCGGGTGCTAAAAAGAGCAGCATCGGCATGCTTAGCACGTCGTTTGGTAGAAATCCACGAGCGCGTTCTGCAAAAAGCACCATTTGCATGCACATCTTGTGGTTTTGCAGAAAACTTCATCCGCGTCTACCAAAAGATGCATGTGCATGCTTAAAACGCGTTTTCGCACAAATGCGTGCGCGGGTGCTAAAAAGAGCAGCATCGGCATGCTTAGCACGTCGTTTGGTAGAAATCCACGTGCGCGTTCTGCCAAAAGCACCATTTGCATGCACATCTTGTGGTTTTGCAGAAAACTTCATCCGCGTCTACCAAAAGATGCATGTGCATGCTTAAAACGCGTTTTCGCACAAATCCGTGCGCGGGTGCTAAAGAGAGCAGCATCGGCATGCTTAGCACGTCGTTTGGTAGAAATCCACGTGCGCGTTCTGCAAAAAGCACCATTTGCATGCACATCTTGTGGTTTTGTAGAAAACTTCATCCGCGTCTACCAAAAGATGCATGTGCATGCTTAAAACGCGTTTTCGCACAAATGCGTGCGCGGGTGCTAAAAAGAGCAGCATCGGCATGCTTAGCACGTTGTTTGGTAGAAATCCACGTGCGCGTTCTGCAAGAAGCACCATTTGCATGCACATCTTGTGGTTTTGCAGAAAACTTCATCCGTGTCTACCGAAAGATGCATGTGCATGCTTAAAACGCGTTTTCGCACAAATGCGTGCGCGGGTGCTAAAAAGAGCAGCATCGGCATGCTTAGCACGTTGTTTGGTAGAAATCCACGTGCGCGTTCTGCAAGAAGCACCATTTGCATGCACATCTTGTGGTTTTGCAGAAAACTTCATCCGCGTCTACCAAAAGATGCATGTGCATGCTTAAAACGCGTTTTCGCACAAATCCGTGCGCGGGTGCTAAAAAGAGCAGCATCGGCAAGCTTAGCACGTCGTTTGGTAGAAATCCACGTGCGCGTTCTGCCAAAAGCACCATTTGCATGCACATCTTGTGGTTTTGCAGAAAACTTCATCCGCGTCTACCAAAAGATGCATGTGCATGCTTAAAACACGTTTTCGCACAAATCCGTGCGCGGGTGCTAAAAAGAGCAGCATCGGCATGCTTAGCACGTCGTTTGGTAGAAATCCACGTGCGCGTTCTGCAAAAAGCACCATTTGCATGCACATCTTGTGGTTTTGGAGAAAACTTGATCCGCGTCTACCAAAAGATGCATGTGCATGCTTAAAACGCGTTTTCGCACAAATGCGTGCGCGGGTGCTAAAAAGAGCAGCATCGGCATGCTTAGCACGTCGTTTGGTAGAAATCTACGTGCGCGTTCTGCCAAAAGCCCCATTTGCATGCACATCTTGTGGTTTTGCAGAAAACTTCATCCGCGTCTACCAAAAGATGCATGTGCATGCTTAAAACGCGTTTTCGCACAAATCCGTGCGCGGGTGCTAAAAAGAGCAGCATCGGCATGCTTAGCACGTCGTTTGGTAGAAATCCACGTGCGCGTTCTGCAAAAAGCACCATTTGCATGCACATCTTGTGGTTTTGCAGAAAACTTCATCCGTGTCTACCGAAAGATGCATGTGCATGCTTAAAACGCGTTTTCGCACAAATGCGTGCGCGGGTGCTAAAAAGAGCAGCATCGGCATGCTTAGCACGTCGTTTGGTAGAAATCCACGAGCGCGTTCTGCAAAAAGCACCATTTGCATGCACATCTTGTGGTTTTGCAGAAAACTTCATCCGCGTCTACCAAAAGATGCATGTGCATGCTTAAAACGCGTTTTCGCACAAATGCGTGCGCGGGTGCTAAAAAGAGCAGCATCGGCATGCTTAGCACGTCGTTTGGTAGAAATCCACGTGCGCGTTCTGCCAAAAGCACCATTTGCATGCACATCTTGTGGTTTTGCAGAAAACTTCATCCGCGTCTACCAAAAGATGCATGTGCATGCTTAAAACGCGTTTTCGCACAAATCCGTGCGCGGGTGCTAAAGAGAGCAGCATCGGCATGCTTAGCACGTCGTTTGGTAGAAATCCACGTGCGCGTTCTGCAAAAAGCACCATTTGCATGCACATCTTGTGGTTTTGTAGAAAACTTCATCCGCGTCTACCAAAAGATGCATGTGCATGCTTAAAACGCGTTTTCGCACAAATGCGTGCGCGGGTGCTAAAAAGAGCAGCATCGGCATGCTTAGCACGTTGTTTGGTAGAAATCCACGTGCGCGTTCTGCAAGAAGCACCATTTGCATGCACATCTTGTGGTTTTGCAGAAAACTTCATCCGCGTCTACCAAAAGATGCATGTGCATGCTTAAAACGCGTTTTCGCACAAATGCGTGCGCGGGTGCTAAAAAGAGCAGCATCGGCATGCTTAGCACGTCGTTCGGTAGAAATCCACGTGCGCGTTCTGCAAAAAGCACCATTTGCATGCACATCTTGTGGTTTTGCAGAAAACTTCATCCGCGTCTACCAAAAGATGCATCTGCATGCTTAAAACGCGTTTTCGTACAAATGCGTGCGCGGGTGCTAAAAATAGCAGCATCGGCATGCTTAGCACGTCGTTTGGTAGAAATACACGTGCGCGTTCTGCAAAAAGCACCATTTGCATGCACATCTTGTGGTTTTGCAGAAAACTTCATCCGCGTCTACCAAAAGATGCATGTGCATGCTTAAAACGCGTTTTCGCACAAATGCGTGCGCGGGTGCTAAAAAGAGCAGCATCGGCATGCTTAGCACGTCGTTTGGTAGAAATCCACGTGCGCGTTCTGCAAAAAGCACCATTTGCATGCACATCTTGTGGTTTTGCAGAAAACTTCATCCGCGTCTACCAAAAGATGCATGTGCATGCTTAAAACGCGTTTTCGCACAAATGCGTGCGCGGGTGCTAAAAAGAGCAGCATCGGCATGCTTAGCACGTCGTTTGGTAGAAATCCACGTGCGCGTTCTGCCAAAAGCACCATTTGCATGCACATCTTGTGGTTTTGCAGAAAACTTCATCCGCGTCTACCAAAAGATGCATGTGCATGCTTAAAACGCGTTTTCGCACAAATCCGTGCGCGGGTGCTAAAAAGAGCAGCATCGGCAAGCTTAGCACGTCGTTTGGTAGAAATCCACGTGCGCGTTCTGCCAAAAGCACCATTTGCATGCACATCTTGTGGTTTTGCAGAAAACTTCATCCGCGTCTACCAAAAGATGCATGTGCATGCTTAAAACACGTTTTCGCACAAATCCGTGCGCGGGTGCTAAAAAGAGCAGCATCGGCATGCTTAGCACGTCGTTTGGTAGAAATCCACGTGCGCGTTCTGCAAAAAGCACCATTTGCATGCACATCTTGTGGTTTTGGAGAAAACTTCATCCGCGTCTACCAAAAGATGCATGTGCATGCTTAAAACGCGTTTTCGCACAAATGCGTGCGCAGGTGCTAAAAAGAGCAGCATCGGCATGCTTAGCACGTCGTTTGGTAGAAATCTACGTGCGCGTTCTGCCAAAAGCACCATTTGCATGCACATCTTGTGGTTTTGCAGAAAACTTCATCCGCGTCTACCAAAAGATGCATGTGCATGCTTAAAACGCGTTTTCGCACAAATCCGTGCGCGGGTGCTAAAAAGAGCAGCATCGGCATGCTTAGCACGTCGTTTGGTAGAAATCCACGTGCGCGTTCTGCAAAAAGCACCATTTGCATGCACATCTTGTGGTTTTGCAGAAAACTTCATCCGCGTCTACCAAAAGATGCATGTGCATGCTTAAAACGCGTTTTCGCACAAATCCGTGCGCGGGTGCTAAAAAGAGCAGCATCGGCATGCTTAGCACGTCGTTTGGTAGAAATCCACGTGCGCGTTCTGCAAAAAGCACCATTTGCATGCACATCTTTTGGTTTTGCAGAAAACTTCATCCGCGTCCACCAAAAGATGCATGTGCATGCTTAAAACGCGTTTTCGCACAAATGCGTGCGCGGGTGCTAAAAAGAGCAGCATCGGCATGCTTAGCACGTCGTTTGGTAGAAATCCACGTGCGCGTTCTGCCAAAAGCACCATTTGCATGCACATCTTGTGGTTTTGCAGAAAACTTCATCCGCGTCTACCAAAAGATGCATGTGCATGCTTAAAACGCGTTTTCGCACAAATCCGTGCGCGGGTGCTAAAAAGAGCAGCATCGGCAAGCTTAGCACGTCGTTTGGTAGAAATCCACGTGCGCGTTCTGCCAAAAGCACCATTTGCATGCACATCTTGTGGTTTTGCAGAAAACTTCATCCGCGTCTACCAAAAGATGCATGTGCATGCTTAAAACACGTTTTCGCACAAATCCGTGCGCGGGTGCTAAAAAGAGCAGCATCGGCATGCTTAGCACGTCGTTTGGTAGAAATCCACGTGCGCGTTCTGCAAAAAGCACCATTTGCATGCACATCTTGTGGTTTTGGAGAAAACTTCATCCGCGTCTACCAAAAGATGCATGTGCATGCTTAAAACGCGTTTTCGCACAAATGCGTGCGCGGGTGCTAAAAAGAGCAGCATCGGCATGCTTAGCACGTCGTTTGGTAGAAATCTACGTGCGCGTTCTGCCAAAAGCACCATTTGCATGCACATCTTGTGGTTTTGCAGAAAACTTCATCCGCGTCTACCAAAAGATGCATGTGCATGCTTAAAACGCGTTTTCGCACAAATCCATGCGCGGGTGCTAAAAAGAGCAGCATCGGCATGCTTAGCACGTCGTTTGGTAGAAATCCACGTGCGCGTTCTGCAAAAAGCACCATTTGCATGCACATCTTGTGGTTTTGCAGAAAACTTCATCCGTGTCTACCGAAAGATGCATGTGCATGCTTAAAACGCGTTTTCGCACAAATGCGTGCGCGGGTGCTAAAAAGAGCAGCATCGGCATGCTTAGCACGTCGTTTGGTAGAAATCCACGAGCGCGTTCTGCAAAAAGCACCATTTGCATGCACATCTTGTGGTTTTGCAGAAAACTTCATCCGCGTCTACCGAAAGATGCATGTGCATGCTTAAAACGCGTTTTCGCACAAATGCGTGCGCGGGTGCTAAAAAGAGCAGCATCGGCATGCTTAGCACGTCGTTTGGTAAAAATCCACGAGCGCGTTCTGCAAAAAGCACCATTTGCATGCACATCTTGTGGTTTTGCAGAAAACTTCATCCGCGTCTACCAAAAGATGCATGTGCATGCTTAAAACGCGTTTTCGCACAAATGCGTGCGCGGGTGCTAAAAAGAGCAGCATCGGCATGCTTAGCACGTCGTTTGGTAGAAATCCACGTGCGCGTTCTGCCAAAAGCACCATTTGCATGCACATCTTGTGGTTTTGCAGATAACTTCATCCGCGTCTACCAAAAGATGCATGTGCATGCTTAAAACGCGTTTTCGCACAAATCCGTGCGCGGGTGCTAAAGAGAGCAGCATCGGCATGCTTAGCACGTCGTTTGGTAGAAATCCACGTGCGCGTTCTGCAAAAAGCACCATTTGCATGCACATCTTGTGGTTTTGCAGAAAACTTCATCCGCGTCTACCAAAAGATGCATGTGCATGCTTAAAACGCGTTTTCGCACAAATCCGTGCGCGGGTGCTAAAAAGAGCAGCATCGGCATGCTTAGCACGTCGTTTGGTAGAAATCCACGTGCGCGTTCTGCAAAAAGCACCATTTGCATGCACATCTTGTGGTTTTGCAGAAAACTTCATCCGCGTCTACCAAAAGATGCATGTGCATGCTTAAAACGCGTTTTCGCACAAATCCGTGCGCGGGTGCTAAAAAGAGCAGCATCGGCAAGCTTAGCACGTCGTTTGGTAGAAATCCACGTGCGCGTTCTGCCAAAAGCACCATTTGCATGCACATCTTGTGGTTTTGCAGAAAACTTCATCCGCGTCTACCAAAAGATGCATGTGCATGCTTAAAACACGTTTTCGCACAAATCCGTGCGCGGGTGCTAAAAAGAGCAGCATCGGCATGCTTAGCACGTCGTTTGGTAGAAATCCACGTGCGCGTTCTGCAAAAAGCACCATTTGCATGCACATCTTGTGGTTTTGGAGAAAACTTCATCCGCGTCTACCAAAAGGTGCATGTGCATGCTTAAAACGCGTTTTCGCACAAATGCGTGCGCGGGTGCTAAAAAGAGCAGCATCGGCATGCTTAGCACGTCGTTTGGTAGAAATCTACGTGCGCGTTCTGCCAAAAGCACCATTTGCATGCACATCTTGTGGTTTTGCAGAAAACTTCATCCGCGTCTACCAAAAGATGCATGTGCATGCTTAAAACGCGTTTTCGCACAAATCCGTGCGCGGGTGCTAAAAAGAGCAGCATCGGCATGCTTAGCACGTCGTTTGGTAGAAATCCACGTGCGCGTTCTGCAAAAAGCACCATTTGCATGCACATCTTGTGGTTTTGCAGAAAACTTCATCCGTGTCTACCGAAAGATGCATGTGCATGCTTAAAACGCGTTTTCGCACAAATGCGTGCGCGGGTGCTAAAAAGAGTAGCATCGGCATGCTTAGCACGTCGTTTGGTAGAAATCCACGAGCGCGTTCTGCAAAAAGCACCATTTGCATGCACATCTTGTGGTTTTGCAGAAAACTTCATCCGCGTCTACCAAAAGATGCATGTGCATGCTTAAAACGCGTTTTCGCACAAATCCATGCGCGGGTGCTAAAAAGAGCAGCATCGGCATGCTTAGCACGTCGTTTGGTAGAAATCCACGTGCGCGTTCTGCAAAAAGCACCATTTGCATGCACATCTTGTGGTTTTGCAGAAAACTTCATCCGCGTCTACCAAAAGATGCATGTGCATGCTTAAAACGCGTTTTCGCACAAATCCGTGCGCGGGTGCTAAAAAGAGCAGCATCGGCAAGCTTAGCACGTCGTTTGGTAGAAATCCACGTGCGCGTTCTGCCAAAAGCACCATTTGCATGCACATCTTGTGGTTTTGCAGAAAACTTCATCCGCGTCTACCAAAAGATGCATGTGCATGCTTAAAACACGTTTTCGCACAAATCCGTGCGCGGGTGCTAAAAAGAGCAGCATCGGCATGCTTAGCACGTCGTTTGGTAGAAATCCACGTGCGCGTTCTGCAAAAAGCACCATTTGCATGCACATCTTGTGGTTTTGGAGAAAACTTCATCCGCGTCTACCAAAAGGTGCATGTGCATGCTTAAAACGCGTTTTCGCACAAATGCGTGCGCGGGTGCTAAAAAGAGCAGCATCGGCATGCTTAGCACGTCGTTTGGTAGAAATCTACGTGCGCGTTCTGCCAAAAGCACCATTTGCATGCACATCTTGTGGTTTTGCAGAAAACTTCATCCGCGTCTACCAAAAGATGCATGTGCATGCTTAAAACGCGTTTTCGCACAAATCCGTGCGCGGGTGCTAAAAAGAGCAGCATCGGCATGCTTAGCACGTCGTTTGGTAGAAATCCACGTGCGCGTTCTGCAAAAAGCACCATTTGCATGCACATCTTGTGGTTTTGCAGAAAACTTCATCCGTGTCTACCGAAAGATGCATGTGCATGCTTAAAACGCGTTTTCGCACAAATGCGTGCGCGGGTGCTAAAAAGAGCAGCATCGGCATGCTTAGCACGTCGTTTGGTAGAAATCCACGAGCGCGTTCTGCAAAAAGCACCATTTGCATGCACATCTTGTGGTTTTGCAGAAAACTTCATCCGCGTCTACCAAAAGATGCATGTGCATGCTTAAAACGCGTTTTCGCACAAATGCGTGCGCGGGTGCTAAAAAGAGCAGCATCGGCATGCTTAGCACGTCGTTTGGTAGAAATCCACGTGCGCGTTCTGCCAAAAGCACCATTTGCATGCACATCTTGTGGTTTTGCAGAAAACTTCATCCGCGTCTACCAAAAGATGCATGTGCATGCTTAAAACGCGTTTTCGCACAAATCCGTGCGCGGGTGCTAAAGAGAGCAGCATCGGCATGCTTAGCACGTCGTTTGGTAGAAATCCACGTGCGCGTTCTGCAAAAAGCACCATTTGCATGCACATCTTGTGGTTTTGTAGAAAACTTCATCCGCGTCTACCAAAAGATGCATGTGCATGCTTAAAACGCGTTTTCGCACAAATGCGTGCGCGGGTGCTAAAAAGAGCAGCATCGGCATGCTTAGCACGTTGTTTGGTAGAAATCCACGTGCGCGTTCTGCAAGAAGCACCATTTGCATGCACATCTTGTGGTTTTGCAGAAAACTTCATCCGCGTCTACCAAAAGATGCATGTGCATGCTTAAAACGCGTTTTCGCACAAATGCGTGCGCGGGTGCTAAAAAGAGCAGCATCGGCATGCTTAGCACGTCGTTCGGTAGAAATCCACGTGCGCGTTCTGCAAAAAGCACCATTTGCATGCACATCTTGTGGTTTTGCAGAAAACTTCATCCGCGTCTACCAAAAGATGCATCTGCATGCTTAAAACGCGTTTTCGTACAAATGCGTGCGCGGGTGCTAAAAATAGCAGCATCGGCATGCTTAGCACGTCGTTTGGTAGAAATACACGTGCGCGTTCTGCAAAAAGCACCATTTGCATGCACATCTTGTGGTTTTGCAGAAAACTTCATCCGCGTCTACCAAAAGATGCATGTGCATGCTTAAAACGCGTTTTCGCACAAATGCGTGCGCGGGTGCTAAAAAGAGCAGCATCGGCATGCTTAGCACGTCGTTTGGTAGAAATCCACGTGCGCGTTCTGCAAAAAGCACCATTTGCATGCACATCTTGTGGTTTTGCAGAAAACTTCATCCGCGTCTACCAAAAGATGCATGTGCATGCTTAAAACGCGTTTTCGCACAAATGCGTGCGCGGGTGCTAAAAAGAGCAGCATCGGCATGCTTAGCACGTCGTTTGGTAGAAATCCACGTGCGCGTTCTGCCAAAAGCACCATTTGCATGCACATCTTGTGGTTTTGCAGAAAACTTCATCCGCGTCTACCAAAAGATGCATGTGCATGCTTAAAACGCGTTTTCGCACAAATCCGTGCGCGGGTGCTAAAAAGAGCAGCATCGGCAAGCTTAGCACGTCGTTTGGTAGAAATCCACGTGCGCGTTCTGCCAAAAGCACCATTTGCATGCACATCTTGTGGTTTTGCAGAAAACTTCATCCGCGTCTACAAAAAGATGCATGTGCATGCTTAAAACACGTTTTCGCACAAATCCGTGCGCGGGTGCTAAAAAGAGCAGCATCGGCATGCTTAGCACGTCGTTTGGTAGAAATCCACGTGCGCGTTCTGCAAAAAGCACCATTTGCATGCACATCTTGTGGTTTTGGAGAAAACTTCATCCGCGTCTACCAAAAGATGCATGTGCATGCTTAAAACGCGTTTTCGCACAAATGCGTGCGCAGGTGCTAAAAAGAGCAGCATCGGCATGCTTAGCACGTCGTTTGGTAGAAATCTACGTGCGCGTTCTGCCAAAAGCACCATTTGCATGCACATCTTGTGGTTTTGCAGAAAACTTCATCCGCGTCTACCAAAAGATGCATGTGCATGCTTAAAACGCGTTTTCGCACAAATCCGTGCGCGGGTGCTAAAAAGAGCAGCATCGGCATGCTTAGCACGTCGTTTGGTAGAAATCCACGTGCGCGTTCTGCAAAAAGCACCATTTGCATGCACATCTTGTGGTTTTGCAGAAAACTTCATCCGCGTCTACCAAAAGATGCATGTGCATGCTTAAAACGCGTTTTCGCACAAATCCGTGCGCGGGTGCTAAAAAGAGCAGCATCGGCATGCTTAGCACGTCGTTTGGTAGAAATCCACGTGCGCGTTCTGCAAAAAGCACCATTTGCATGCACATCTTGTGGTTTTGCAGAAAACTTCATCCGCGTCTACCAAAAGATGCATGTGCATGCTTAAAACGCGTTTTCGCACAAATGCGTGCGCGGGTGCTAAAAAGAGCAGCATCGGCATGCTTAGCACGTCGTTTGGTAGAAATCCACGTGCGCGTTCTGCCAAAAGCACCATTTGCATGCACATCTTGTGGTTTTGCAGAAAACTTCATCCGCGTCTACCAAAAGATGCATGTGCATGCTTAAAACGCGTTTTCGCACAAATCCGTGCGCGGGTGCTAAAAAGAGCAGCATCGGCAAGCTTAGCACGTCGTTTGGTAGAAATCCACGTGCGCGTTCTGCCAAAAGCACCATTTGCATGCACATCTTGTGGTTTTGCAGAAAACTTCATCCGCGTCTACCAAAAGATGCATGTGCATGCTTAAAACACGTTTTCGCACAAATCCGTGCGCGGGTGCTAAAAAGAGCAGCATCGGCATGCTTAGCACGTCGTTTGGTAGAAATCCACGTGCGCGTTCTGCAAAAAGCACCATTTGCATGCACATCTTGTGGTTTTGGAGAAAACTTCATCCGCGTCTACCAAAAGATGCATGTGCATGCTTAAAACGCGTTTTCGCACAAATGCGTGCGCGGGTGCTAAAAAGAGCAGCATCGGCATGCTTAGCACGTCGTTTGGTAGAAATCTACGTGCGCGTTCTGCCAAAAGCACCATTTGCATGCACATCTTGTGGTTTTGCAGAAAACTTCATCCGCGTCTACCAAAAGATGCATGTGCATGCTTAAAACGCGTTTTCGCACAAATCCATGCGCGGGTGCTAAAAAGAGCAGCATCGGCATGCTTAGCACGTCGTTTGGTAGAAATCCACGTGCGCGTTCTGCAAAAAGCACCATTTGCATGCACATCTTGTGGTTTTGCAGAAAACTTCATCCGTGTCTACCGAAAGATGCATGTGCATGCTTAAAACGCCTTTTCGCACAAATGCGTGCGCGGGTGCTAAAAAGAGCAGCATCGGCATGCTTAGCACGTCGTTTGGTAGAAATCCACGAGCGCGTTCTGCAAAAAGCACCATTTGCATGCACATCTTGTGGTTTTGCAGAAAACTTCATCCGCGTCTACCGAAAGATGCATGTGCATGCTTAAAACGCGTTTTCGCACAAATGCGTGCGCGGGTGCTAAAAAGAGCAGCATCGGCATGCTTAGCACGTCGTTTGGTAAAAATCCACGAGCGCGTTCTGCAAAAAGCACCATTTGCATGCACATCTTGTGGTTTTGCAGAAAACTTCATCCGCGTCTACCAAAAGATGCATGTGCATGCTTAAAACGCGTTTTCGCACAAATGCGTGCGCGGGTGCTAAAAAGAGCAGCATCGGCATGCTTAGCACGTCGTTTGGTAGAAATCCACGTGCGCGTTCTGCCAAAAGCACCATTTGCATGCACATCTTGTGGTTTTGCAGATAACTTCATCCGCGTCTACCAAAAGATGCATGTGCATGCTTAAAACGCGTTTTCGCACAAATCCGTGCGCGGGTGCTAAAGAGAGCAGCATCGGCATGCTTAGCACGTCGTTTGGTAGAAATCCACGTGCGCGTTCTGCAAAAAGCACCATTTGCATGCACATCTTGTGGTTTTGCAGAAAACTTCATCCGCGTCTACCAAAAGATGCATGTGCATGCTTAAAACGCGTTTTCGCACAAATCCGTGCGCGGGTGCTAAAAAGAGCAGCATCGGCATGCTTAGCACGTCGTTTGGTAGAAATCCACGTGCGCGTTCTGCAAAAAGCACCATTTGCATGCACATCTTGTGGTTTTGCAGAAAACTTCATCCGCGTCTACCAAAAGATGCATGTGCATGCTTAAAACGCGTTTTCGCACAAATCCGTGCGCGGGTGCTAAAAAGAGCAGCATCGGCAAGCTTAGCACGTCGTTTGGTAGAAATCCACGTGCGCGTTCTGCCAAAAGCACCATTTGCATGCACATCTTGTGGTTTTGCAGAAAACTTCATCCGCGTCTACCAAAAGATGCATGTGCATGCTTAAAACACGTTTTCGCACAAATCCGTGCGCGGGTGCTAAAAAGAGCAGCATCGGCATGCTTAGCACGTCGTTTGGTAGAAATCCACGTGCGCGTTCTGCAAAAAGCACCATTTGCATGCACATCTTGTGGTTTTGGAGAAAACTTCATCCGCGTCTACCAAAAGATGCATGTGCATGCTTAAAACGCGTTTTCGCACAAATGCGTGCGCGGGTGCTAAAAAGAGCAGCATCGGCATGCTTAGCACGTCGTTTGGTAGAAATCTACGTGCGCGTTCTGCCAAAAGCACCATTTGCATGCACATCTTGTGGTTTTGCAGAAAACTTCATCCGCGTCTACCAAAAGATGCATGTGCATGCTTAAAACGCGTTTTCGCACAAATCCATGCGCGGGTGCTAAAAAGAGCAGCATCGGCATGCTTAGCACGTCGTTTGGTAGAAATCCACGTGCGCGTTCTGCAAAAAGCACCATTTGCATGCACATCTTGTGGTTTTGCAGAAAACTTCATCCGTGTCTACCGAAAGATGCATGTGCATGCTTAAAACGCCTTTTCGCACAAATGCGTGCGCGGGTGCTAAAAAGAGCAGCATCGGCATGCTTAGCACGTCGTTTGGTAGAAATCCACGAGCGCGTTCTGCAAAAAGCACCATTTGCATGCACATCTTGTGGTTTTGCAGAAAACTTCATCCGCGTCTACCGAAAGATGCATGTGCATGCTTAAAACGCGTTTTCGCACAAATGCGTGCGCGGGTGCTAAAAAGAGCAGCATCGGCATGCTTAGCACGTCGTTTGGTAAAAATCCACGAGCGCGTTCTGCAAAAAGCACCATTTGCATGCACATCTTGTGGTTTTGCAGAAAACTTCATCCGCGTCTACCAAAAGATGCATGTGCATGCTTAAAACGCGTTTTCGCACAAATGCGTGCGCGGGTGCTAAAAAGAGCAGCATCGGCATGCTTAGCACGTCGTTTGGTAGAAATCCACGTGCGCGTTCTGCCAAAAGCACCATTTGCATGCACATCTTGTGGTTTTGCAGATAACTTCATCCGCGTCTACCAAAAGATGCATGTGCATGCTTAAAACGCGTTTTCGCACAAATCCGTGCGCGGGTGCTAAAGAGAGCAGCATCGGCATGCTTAGCACGTCGTTTGGTAGAAATCCACGTGCGCGTTCTGCAAAAAGCACCATTTGCATGCACATCTTGTGGTTTTGCAGAAAACTTCATCCGCGTCTACCAAAAGATGCATGTGCATGCTTAAAACGCGTTTTCGCACAAATCCGTGCGCGGGTGCTAAAAAGAGCAGCATCGGCATGCTTAGCACGTCGTTTGGTAGAAATCCACGTGCGCGTTCTGCAAAAAGCACCATTTGCATGCACATCTTGTGGTTTTGCAGAAAACTTCATCCGCGTCTACCAAAAGATGCATGTGCATGCTTAAAACGCGTTTTCGCACAAATCCGTGCGCGGGTGCTAAAAAGAGCAGCATCGGCAAGCTTAGCACGTCGTTTGGTAGAAATCCACGTGCGCGTTCTGCCAAAAGCACCATTTGCATGCACATCTTGTGGTTTTGCAGAAAACTTCATCCGCGTCTACCAAAAGATGCATGTGCATGCTTAAAACACGTTTTCGCACAAATCCGTGCGCGGGTGCTAAAAAGAGCAGCATCGGCATGCTTAGCACGTCGTTTGGTAGAAATCCACGTGCGCGTTCTGCAAAAAGCACCATTTGCATGCACATCTTGTGGTTTTGGAGAAAACTTCATCCGCGTCTACCAAAAGGTGCATGTGCATGCTTAAAACGCGTTTTCGCACAAATGCGTGCGCGGGTGCTAAAAAGAGCAGCATCGGCATGCTTAGCACGTCGTTTGGTAGAAATCTACGTGCGCGTTCTGCCAAAAGCACCATTTGCATGCACATCTTGTGGTTTTGCAGAAAACTTCATCCGCGTCTACCAAAAGATGCATGTGCATGCTTAAAACGCGTTTTCGCACAAATCCGTGCGCGGGTGCTAAAAAGAGCAGCATCGGCATGCTTAGCACGTCGTTTGGTAGAAATCCACGTGCGCGTTCTGCAAAAAGCACCATTTGCATGCACATCTTGTGGTTTTGCAGAAAACTTCATCCGTATCTACCGAAAGATGCATGTGCATGCTTAAAACGCGTTTTCGCACAAATGCGTGCGCGGGTGCTAAAAAGAGCAGCATCGGCATGCTTAGCACGTCGTTTGGTAGAAATCCACGAGCGCGTTCTGCAAAAAGCACCATTTGCATGCACATCTTGTGGTTTTGCAGAAAACTTCATCCGCGTCTACCAAAAGATGCATGTGCATGCTTAAAACGCGTTTTCGCACAAATGCGTGCGCGGGTGCTAAAAAGAGCAGCATCGGCATGCTTAGCACGTCGTTTGGTAGAAATCCACGTGCGCGTTCTGCCAAAAGCACCATTTGCATGCACATCTTGTGGTTTTGCAGAAAACTTCATCCGCGTCTACCAAAAGATGCATGTGCATGCTTAAAACGCGTTTTCGCACAAATCCGTGCGCGGGTGCTAAAGAGAGCAGCATCGGCATGCTTAGCACGTCGTTTGGTAGAAATCCACGTGCGCGTTCTGCAAAAAGCACCATTTGCATGCACATCTTGTGGTTTTGTAGAAAACTTCATCCGCGTCTACCAAAAGATGCATGTGCATGCTTAAAACGCGTTTTCGCACAAATGCGTGCGCGGGTGCTAAAAAGAGCAGCATCGGCATGCTTAGCACGTTGTTTGGTAGAAATCCACGTGCGCGTTCTGCAAGAAGCACCATTTGCATGCACATCTTGTGGTTTTGCAGAAAACTTCATCCGTGTCTACCGAAAGATGCATGTGCATGCTTAAAACGCGTTTTCGCACAAATGCGTGCGCGGGTGCTAAAAAGAGCAGCATCGGCATGCTTAGCACGTTGTTTGGTAGAAATCCACGTGCGCGTTCTGCAAGAAGCACCATTTGCATGCACATCTTGTGGTTTTGCAGAAAACTTCATCCGCGTCTACCAAAAGATGCATGTGCATGCTTAAAACGCGTTTTCGCACAAATCCGTGCGCGGGTGCTAAAAAGAGCAGCATCGGCAAGCTTAGCACGTCGTTTGGTAGAAATCCACGTGCGCGTTCTGCCAAAAGCACCATTTGCATGCACATCTTGTGGTTTTGCAGAAAACTTCATCCGCGTCTACCAAAAGATGCATGTGCATGCTTAAAACACGTTTTCGCACAAATCCGTGCGCGGGTGCTAAAAAGAGCAGCATCGGCATGCTTAGCACGTCGTTTGGTAGAAATCCACGTGCGCGTTCTGCAAAAAGCACCATTTGCATGCACATCTTGTGGTTTTGGAGAAAACTTGATCCGCGTCTACCAAAAGATGCATGTGCATGCTTAAAACGCGTTTTCGCACAAATGCGTGCGCGGGTGCTAAAAAGAGCAGCATCGGCATGCTTAGCACGTCGTTTGGTAGAAATCTACGTGCGCGTTCTGCCAAAAGCACCATTTGCATGCACATCTTGTGGTTTTGCAGAAAACTTCATCCGCGTCTACCAAAAGATGCATGTGCATGCTTAAAACGCGTTTTCGCACAAATCCGTGCGCGGGTGCTAAAAAGAGCAGCATCGGCATGCTTAGCACGTCGTTTGGTAGAAATCCACGTGCGCGTTCTGCAAAAAGCACCATTTGCATGCACATCTTGTGGTTTTGCAGAAAACTTCATCCGTGTCTACCGAAAGATGCATGTGCATGCTTAAAACGCGTTTTCGCACAAATGCGTGCGCGGGTGCTAAAAAGAGCAGCATCGGCATGCTTAGCACGTCGTTTGGTAGAAATCCACGAGCGCGTTCTGCAAAAAGCACCATTTGCATGCACATCTTGTGGTTTTGCAGAAAACTTCATCCGCGTCTACCAAAAGATGCATGTGCATGCTTAAAACGCGTTTTCGCACAAATGCGTGCGCGGGTGCTAAAAAGAGCAGCATCGGCATGCTTAGCACGTCGTTTGGTAGAAATCCACGTGCGCGTTCTGCCAAAAGCACCATTTGCATGCACATCTTGTGGTTTTGCAGAAAACTTCATCCGCGTCTACCAAAAGATGCATGTGCATGCTTAAAACGCGTTTTCGCACAAATCCGTGCGCGGGTGCTAAAGAGAGCAGCATCGGCATGCTTAGCACGTCGTTTGGTAGAAATCCACGTGCGCGTTCTGCAAAAAGCACCATTTGCATGCACATCTTGTGGTTTTGTAGAAAACTTCATCCGCGTCTACCAAAAGATGCATGTGCATGCTTAAAACGCGTTTTCGCACAAATGCGTGCGCGGGTGCTAAAAAGAGCAGCATCGGCATGCTTAGCACGTTGTTTGGTAGAAATCCACGTGCGCGTTCTGCAAGAAGCACCATTTGCATGCACATCTTGTGGTTTTGCAGAAAACTTCATCCGCGTCTACCAAAAGATGCATGTGCATGCTTAAAACGCGTTTTCGCACAAATGCGTGCGCGGGTGCTAAAAAGAGCAGCATCGGCATGCTTAGCACGTCGTTCGGTAGAAATCCACGTGCGCGTTCTGCAAAAAGCACCATTTGCATGCACATCTTGTGGTTTTGCAGAAAACTTCATCCGCGTCTACCAAAAGATGCATCTGCATGCTTAAAACGCGTTTTCGTACAAATGCGTGCGCGGGTGCTAAAAATAGCAGCATCGGCATGCTTAGCACGTCGTTTGGTAGAAATACACGTGCGCGTTCTGCAAAAAGCACCATTTGCATGCACATCTTGTGGTTTTGCAGAAAACTTCATCCGCGTCTACCAAAAGATGCATGTGCATGCTTAAAACGCGTTTTCGCACAAATGCGTGCGCGGGTGCTAAAAAGAGCAGCATCGGCATGCTTAGCACGTCGTTTGGTAGAAATCCACGTGCGCGTTCTGCAAAAAGCACCATTTGCATGCACATCTTGTGGTTTTGCAGAAAACTTCATCCGCGTCTACCAAAAGATGCATGTGCATGCTTAAAACGCGTTTTCGCACAAATGCGTGCGCGGGTGCTAAAAAGAGCAGCATCGGCATGCTTAGCACGTCGTTTGGTAGAAATCCACGTGCGCGTTCTGCCAAAAGCACCATTTGCATGCACATCTTGTGGTTTTGCAGAAAACTTCATCCGCGTCTACCAAAAGATGCATGTGCATGCTTAAAACGCGTTTTCGCACAAATCCGTGCGCGGGTGCTAAAAAGAGCAGCATCGGCAAGCTTAGCACGTCGTTTGGTAGAAATCCACGTGCGCGTTCTGCCAAAAGCACCATTTGCATGCACATCTTGTGGTTTTGCAGAAAACTTCATCCGCGTCTACCAAAAGATGCATGTGCATGCTTAAAACACGTTTTCGCACAAATCCGTGCGCGGGTGCTAAAAAGAGCAGCATCGGCATGCTTAGCACGTCGTTTGGTAGAAATCCACGTGCGCGTTCTGCAAAAAGCACCATTTGCATGCACATCTTGTGGTTTTGGAGAAAACTTCATCCGCGTCTACCAAAAGATGCATGTGCATGCTTAAAACGCGTTTTCGCACAAATGCGTGCGCAGGTGCTAAAAAGAGCAGCATCGGCATGCTTAGCACGTCGTTTGGTAGAAATCTACGTGCGCGTTCTGCCAAAAGCACCATTTGCATGCAAATCTTGTGGTTTTGCAGAAAACTTCATCCGCGTCTACCAAAAGATGCATGTGCATGCTTAAAACGCGTTTTCGCACAAATCCGTGCGCGGGTGCTAAAAAGAGCAGCATCGGCATGCTTAGCACGTCGTTTGGTAGAAATCCACGTGCGCGTTCTGCAAAAAGCACCATTTGCATGCACATCTTGTGGTTTTGCAGAAAACTTCATCCGTGTCTACCGAAAGATGCATGTGCATGCTTAAAACGCGTTTTCGCACAAATGCGTGCGCGGGTGCTAAAAAGAGCAGCATCGGCATGCTTAGCACGTCGTTTGGTAGAAATCCACGAGCGCGTTCTGCAAAAAGCACCATTTGCATGCACATCTTGTGGTTTTGCAGAAAACTTCATCCGCGTCTACCAAAAGATGCATGTGCATGCTTAAAACGCGTTTTCGCACAAATGCGTGCGCGGGTGCTAAAAAGAGCAGCATCGGCATGCTTAGCACGTCGTTTGGTAGAAATCCACGTGCGCGTTCTGCCAAAAGCACCATTTGCATGCACATCTTGTGGTTTTGCAGAAAACTTCATCCGCGTCTACCAAAAGATGCATGTGCATGCTTAAAACGCGTTTTCGCACAAATCCGTGCGCGGGTGCTAAAGAGAGCAGCATCGGCATGCTTAGCACGTCGTTTGGTAGAAATCCACGTGCGCGTTCTGCAAAAAGCACCATTTGCATGCACATCTTGTGGTTTTGTAGAAAACTTCATCCGCGTCTACCAAAAGATGCATGTGCATGCTTAAAACGCGTTTTCGCACAAATGCGTGCGCGGGTGCTAAAAAGAGCAGCATCGGCATGCTTAGCACGTTGTTTGGTAGAAATCCACGTGCGCGTTCTGCAAGAAGCACCATTTGCATGCACATCTTGTGGTTTTGCAGAAAACTTCATCCGCGTCTACCAAAAGATGCATGTGCATGCTTAAAACGCGTTTTCGCACAAATGCGTGCGCGGGTGCTAAAAAGAGCAGCATCGGCATGCTTAGCACGTCGTTCGGTAGAAATCCACGTGCGCGTTCTGCAAAAAGCACCATTTGCATGCACATCTTGTGGTTTTGCAGAAAACTTCATCCGCGTCTACCAAAAGATGCATCTGCATGCTTAAAACGCGTTTTCGTACAAATGCGTGCGCGGGTGCTAAAAATAGCAGCATCGGCATGCTTAGCACGTCGTTTGGTAGAAATACACGTGCGCGTTCTGCAAAAAGCACCATTTGCATGCACATCTTGTGGTTTTGCAGAAAACTTCATCCGCGTCTACCAAAAGATGCATGTGCATGCTTAAAACGCGTTTTCGCACAAATGCGTGCGCGGGTGCTAAAAAGAGCAGCATCGGCATGCTTAGCACGTCGTTTGGTAGAAATCTACGTGCGCGTTCTGCCAAAAGCACCATTTGCATGCACTTCTTGTGGTTTTGCAGAAAACTTCATCCGCGTCTACCAAAAGATGCATGTGCATGCTTAAAACGCGTTTTCGCACAAATCCGTGCGCGGGTGCTAAAAAGAGCAGCATCGGCATGCTTAGCACGTCGTTTGGTAGAAATCCACGTGCGCGTTCTGCAAAAAGCACCATTTGCATGCACATCTTGTGGTTTTGCAGAAAACTTCATTCGCGTCTACCAAAAGATGCATGTGCATGCTTAAAACGCGTTTTCGCACAAATGCGTGCGCGGGTGCAAAAAAGAGCAGCATCGGCATGCTTAGCACGTCGTTTGGTAGAAATCCACGTGCGCGTTCTGCCAAAAGCACCATTTGCATGCACATCTTGTGGTTTTGCAGAAAACTTCATCCGCGTCTACCAAAAGATGCATGTGCATGCTTAAAACGCGTTTTCGCACAAATCAGTGCGCGGGTGCTAAAAAGAGCAGCATCGGCATGCTTAGCACGTCGTTTGGTAGAAATCCACGTGCGCGTTCTGCAAAAAGCACCATTTGCATGCACATATTGTGGTTTTGCAGAAAACTTCATCCGCGTCTACCAAAAGATGCATGTGCATGCTTAAAACGCGTTTTCGCACAAATGCGTGCGCGGGTGCTAAAAAGAGCAGCATCGGCATGCTTAGCACGTCGTTTGGTAGCAATCCACGTGCGCGTTCTGCAAAAAGCACCATTTGCATGCACATCTTGTGGTTTTGCAAAAAACTTCATCCGCGTCTACCAAAAGATGCATGTGCATGCTTAAAACGCGTTTTCGCACAAATGCGTGCGCGGGTGCTAAAAATAGCAGCATCGGCATGCTTAGCACGTCGTTTGGTAGAAATCCACGTGCGCGTTCTGCAAAAAGCACCATTTGCATGCACATCTTGTGGTTTTGCAGAAAACTTCATCCGCGTCTACCAAAAGATGCATGTGCATGCTTAAAACGCGTTTTCGCACAAATGCGTGCGCGGGTGCTAAAAAGAGCAGCATCGGCATGCTTAGCACGTCGTTTGGTAGAAATCCACGTGCCCGTTCTGCCAAAAGCACCATTTGCATGCACATCTTGTGGTTTTGCAGAAAACTTCATCCGCGTCTACCAAAAGATGCATGTGCATGCTCAAAACGCGTTTTCGCACAAATCCGTGCGCGGGTGCTAAAAAGAGCAGCATCGGCAAGCTTAGCACGTCGTTTGGTAGAAATCCACGTGCGCGTTCTGCAAAAAGCACCATTTGCATGCACATCTTGTGGTTTTGCAGAAAACTTCATCCGCGTCTACCAAAAGATGCATGTGCATGCTTAAAACGCGTTTTCGCACAAATGCGTGCGCGGGTGCTAAAAAGAGCAGCATCGGCATGCTTAGCACGTCGTTTGGTAGAAATCCACGTGCGCGTTCTGCGAAAAGCACCATTTGCATGCACATCTTGTGGTTTTGCAGAAAACTTCATCCGCGTCTACCAAAAGATGCATGTGCATGCTTAAAACACGTTTTCGCACAAATGCGTGCGCGGGTGCTAAAAAGAGCAGCATCGGCATGCTTAGCACGTCGTTTGGTAGAAATCCACGTGCGCGTTCTGCCAAAAGCACCATTTGCATGCACATCTTGTGGTTTTGCAGAAAACTTCATCCGCGTCTACCAAAAGATGCATGTGCATGCTTAAAACGCGTTTTCGCACAAATCAGTGCGCGGGTGCTAAAAAGAGCAGCATCGGCATGCTTAGCACGTCGTTTGGTAGAAATCCACGTGCGCGTTCTGCAAAAAGCACCATTTGCATGCACATATTGTGGTTTTGCAGAAAACTTCATCCGCGTCTACCAAAAGATGCATGTGCATGCTTAAAACGCGTTTTCGCACAAATGCGTGCGCGGGTGCTAAAAAGAGCAGCATCGGCATGCTTAGCACGTCGTTTGGTAGCAATCCACGTGCGCGTTCTGCAAAAAGCACCATTTGCATGCACATCTTGTGGTTTTGCAAAAAACTTCATCCGCGTCTACCAAAAGATGCATGTGCATGCTTAAAACGCGTTTTCGCACAAATGCGTGCGCGGGTGCTAAAAATAGCAGCATCGGCATGCTTAGCACGTCGTTTGGTAGAAATCCACGTGCGCGTTCTGCAAAAAGCACCATTTGCATGCACATCTTGTGGTTTTGCAGAAAACTTCATCCGCGTCTACCAAAAGATGCATGTGCATGCTTAAAACGCGTTTTCGCACAAATGCGTGCGCGGGTGCTAAAAAGAGCAGCATCGGCATGCTTAGCACGTCGTTTGGTAGAAATCCACGTGCCCGTTCTGCCAAAAGCACCATTTGCATGCACATCTTGTGGTTTTGCAGAAAACTTCATCCGCGTCTACCAAAAGATGCATGTGCATGCTCAAAACGCGTTTTCGCACAAATCCGTGCGCGGGTGCTAAAAAGAGCAGCATCGGCAAGCTTAGCACGTCGTTTGGTAGAAATCCACGTGCGCGTTCTGCAAAAAGCACCATTTGCATGCACATCTTGTGGTTTTGCAGAAAACTTCATCCGCGTCTACCAAAAGATGCATGTGCATGCTTAAAACGCGTTTTCGCACAAATGCGTGCGCGGGTGCTAAAAAGAGCAGCATCGGCATGCTTAGCACGTCGTTTGGTAGAAATCCACGTGCGCGTTCTGCGAAAAGCACCATTTGCATGCACATCTTGTGGTTTTGCAGAAAACTTCATCCGCGTCTACCAAAAGATGCATGTGCATGCTTAAAACACGTTTTCGCACAAATGCGTGCGCGGGTGCTAAAAAGAGCAGCATCGGCATGCTTAGCACGTCGTTTGGTAGAAATCCACGTGCGCGTTCTGCCAAAAGCACCATTTGCATGCACATCTTGTGGTTTTGCAGAAAACTTCATCCGCGTCTACCAAAAGATGCATGTGCATGCTTAAAACGCGTTTTCGCACAAATGCGTGCGCGGGTGCTAAAAATAGCAGCATCGGCATGCTTAGCACGTCGTTTGGTAGAAATCCACGTGCGCGTTCTGCAAAAAGCACCATTTGCATGCACATCTTGTGGTTTTGCAGAAAACTTCATCCGCGTCTACCAAAAGATGCATGTGCATGCTTAAAACGCGTTTTCGCACAAATGCGTGCGCGGGTGCTAAAAAGAGCAGCATCGGCATGCTTAGCACGTCGTTTGGTAGAAATCCACGTGCGCGTTCTGCAAAAAGCACCATTTGCATGCACATCTTGTGGTTTTGCACAAAACTTCATCCGCGTCTACCAAAAGATGCATGTGCATGCTTAAAACGCGTTTTCGCACAAATGCGTGCGCGGGTGCTAAAAAGAGCAGCATCGGCATGCTTAGCACGTCGTTTGGTAGAAATCCACGTGCGCGTTCTGCCAAAAGAACCATTTGCATGCACATCTTGTGGTTTTGCAGAAAACTTCATCCGCGTCTACCAAAAGATGCATGTGCATGCTTAAAACGCGTTTTCGCACAAATCCGTGCGCGGGTGCTAAAAAGAGCAGCATCGGCATGCTTAGCAAGTCGTTTGGTAGAAATCCACGTGCGCGTTCTGCAAAAAGCACCATTTGCATGCACATCTTGTGGTTTTGCAGAAAACTTCATCCGCGTCTACCAAAAGATGCATGTGCATGCTTAAAACGCGTTTTCGCACAAATGCGTGCGCGGGTGCTAAAAAGAGCAGCATCGGCATGCTTAGCACGTCGTTTGGTAGAAATCCACGTGCGCGTTCTGCAAAAAGCACCATTTGCATGCACATCTTGTGGTTTTGCAGAAAACTTCATCCGCGTCTACCAAAAGATGCATGTGCATGCTTAAAACACGTTTTCGCACAAATGCGTGCGCGGGTGCTAAAAAGAGCAGCATCGGCATGCTTAGCACGTCGTTTGGTAGAAATCCACGTGCGCGTTCTGCCAAAAGCACCATTTGCATGCACATCTTGTGGTTTTGCAGAAAACTTCATCCGCGTCTACCAAAAGATGCATGTGCATGCTTAAAACGCGTTTTCGCACAAATGCGTGCGCGGGTGCTAAAAATAGCAGCATCGGCATGCTTAGCACGTCGTTTGGTAGAAATCCACGTGCGCGTTCTGCAAAAAGCACCATTTGCATGCACATCTTGTGGTTTTGCAGAAAACTTCATCCGCGTCTACCAAAAGATGCATGTGCATGCTTAAAACGCGTTTTCGCACAAATGCGTGCGCGGGTGCTAAAAAGAGCAGCATCGGCATGCTTAGCACGTCGTTTGGTAGAAATCCACGTGCGCGTTCTGCAAAAAGCACCATTTGCATGCACATCTTGTGGTTTTGCAGAAAACTTCATCCGCGTCTACCAAAAGATGCATGTGCATGCTTAAAACGCGTTTTCGCACAAATGCGTGCGCGGGTGCTAAAAAGAGCAGCATCGGCATGCTTAGCACGTCGTTTGGTAGAAATCCACGTGCGCGTTCTGCCAAAAGCACCATTTGCATGCACATCTTGTGGTTTTGCAGAAAACTTCATCCGCGTCTACCAAAAGATGCATGTGCATGCTTAAAACGCGTTTTCGCACAAATCCGTGCGCGGGTGCTAAAAAGAGCAGCATCGGCATGCTTAGCAAGTCGTGTGGTAGAAATCCACGTGCGCGTTCTGCAAAAAGCACCATTTGCATGCACATCTTGTGGTTTTGCAGAAAACTTCATCCGCGTCTACCAAAAGATGCATGTGCATGCTTAAAACGCGTTTTCGCACAAATGCGTGCGCGGGTGCTAAAAATAGCAGCATCGGCATGCTTAGCACGTCGTTTGGTAGAAATCCACGTGCGCGTTCTGCAAAAAGCACCATTTGCATGCACATCTTGTGGTTTTGCAGAAAACTTCATCCGCGTCTACCAAAAGATGCATGTGCATGCTTAAAACGCGTTTTCGCACAAATGCGTGCGCGGGTGCTAAAAAGAGCAGCATCGGCATGCTTAGCACGTCGTTTGGTAGAAATCCACGTGCGCGTTCTGCAAAAAGCACCATTTGCATGCACATCTTGTGGTTTTGCAGAAAACTTCATCCGCGTCTACCAAAAGATGCATGTGCATGCTTAAAACGCGTTTTCGCACAAATGCGTGCGCGGGTGCTAAAAAGAGCAGCATCGGCATGCTTAGCACGTCGTTTGGTAGAAATCCACGTGCGCGTTCTGCCAAAAGAACCATTTGCATGCACATCTTGTGGTTTTGCAGAAAACTTCATCCGCGTCTACCAAAAGATGCATGTGCATGCTTAAAACGCGTTTTCGCACAAATCCGTGCGCGGGTGCTAAAAAGAGCAGCATCGGCATGCTTAGCAAGTCGTTTGGTAGAAATCCACGTGCGCGTTCTGCAAAAAGCACCATTTGCATGCACATCTTGTGGTTTTGCAGAAAACTTCATCCGCGTCTACCAAAAGATGCATGTGCATGCTTAAAACGCGTTTTCGCACAAATGCGTGCGCGGGTGCTAAAAAGAGCAGCATCGGCATGCTTAGCACGTCGTTTGGTAGAAATCCACGTGCGCGTTCTGCAAAAAGCACCATTTGCATGCACATCTTGTGGTTTTGCAGAAAACTTCATCCGCGTCTACCAAAAGATGCATGTGCATGCTTAAAACACGTTTTCGCACAAATGCGTGCGCGGGTGCTAAAAAGAGCAGCATCGGCATGCTTAGCACGTCGTTTGGTAGAAATCCACGTGCGCGTTCTGCCAAAAGCACCATTTGCATGCACATCTTGTGGTTTTGCAGAAAACTTCATCCGCGTCTACCAAAAGATGCATGTGCATGCTTAAAACGCGTTTTCGCACAAATGCGTGCGCGGGTGCTAAAAATAGCAGCATCGGCATGCTTAGCACGTCGTTTGGTAGAAATCCACGTGCGCGTTCTGCAAAAAGCACCATTTGCATGCACATCTTGTGGTTTTGCAGAAAACTTCATCCGCGTCTACCAAAAGATGCATGTGCATGCTTAAAACGCGTTTTCGCACAAATGCGTGCGCGGGTGCTAAAAATAGCAGCATCGGCATGCTTAGCACGTCGTTTGGTAGAAATCCACGTGCGCGTTCTGCAAAAAGCACCATTTGCATGCACATCTTGTGGTTTTGCAGAAAACTTCATCCGCGTCTACCAAAAGATGCATGTGCATGCTTAAAACGCGTTTTCGCACAAATGCGTGCGCGGGTGCTAAAAAGAGCAGCATCGGCATGCTTAGCACGTCGTTTGGTAGAAATCCACGTGCGCGTTCTGCAAAAAGCACCATTTGCATGCACATCTTGTGGTTTTGCAGAAAACTTCATCCGCGTCTACCAAAAGATGCATGTGCATGCTTAAAACGCGTTTTCGCACAAATGCGTGCGCGGGTGCTAAAAAGAGCAGCATCGGCATGCTTAGCACGTCGTTTGGTAGAAATCCACGTGCGCGTTCTGCCAAAAGCACCATTTGCATGCACATCTTGTGGTTTTGCAGAAAACTTCATCCGCGTCTACCAAAAGATGCATGTGCATGCTTAAAACGCGTTTTCGCACAAATCCGTGCGCGGGTGCTAAAAAGAGCAGCATCGGCATGCTTAGCAAGTCGTTTGGTAGAAATCCACGTGCGCGTTCTGCAAAAAGCACCATTTGCATGCACATCTTGTGGTTTTGCAGAAAACTTCATCCGCGTCTACCAAAAGATGCATGTGCATGCTTAAAACGCGTTTTCGCACAAATGCGTGCGCGGGTGCTAAAAATAGCAGCATCGGCATGCTTAGCACGTCGTTTGGTAGAAATCCACGTGCGCGTTCTGCAAAAAGCACCATTTGCATGCACATCTTGTGGTTTTGCAGAAAACTTCATCCGCGTCTACCAAAAGATGCATGTGCATGCTTAAAACGCGTTTTCGCACAAATGCGTGCGCGGGTGCTAAAAAGAGCAGCATCGGCATGCTTAGCACGTCGTTTGGTAGAAATCCACGTGCGCGTCCTGCAAAAAGCACCATTTGCATGCACATCTTGTGGTTTTGCAGAAAACTTCATCCGCGTCTACCAAAAGATGCATGTGCATGCTTAAAACGCGTTTTCGCACAAATGCGTGCGCGGGTGCTAAAAAGAGCAGCATCGGCATGCTTAGCACGTCGTTTGGTAGAAATCCACGTGCGCGTTCTGCCAAAAGAACCATTTGCATGCACATCTTGTGGTTTTGCAGAAAACTTCATCCGCGTCTACCAAAAGATGCATGTGCATGCTTAAAACGCGTTTTCGCACAAATCCGTGCGCGGGTGCTAAAAAGAGCAGCATCGGCATGCTTAGCAAGTCGTTTGGTAGAAATCCACGTGCGCGTTCTGCAAAAAGCCCCATTTGCATGCACATCTTGTGGTTTTGCAGAAAACTTCATCCGCGTCTACCAAAAGATGCATGTGCATGCTTAAAACGCGTTTTCGCACAAATGCGTGCGCGGGTGCTAAAAAGAGCAGCATCGGCATGCTTAGCACGTCGTTTGGTAGAAATCCACGTGCGCGTTCTGCAAAAAGCACCATTTGCATGCACATCTTGTGGTTTTGCAGAAAACTTCATCCGCGTCTACCAAAAGATGCATGTGCATGCTTAAAACGCGTTTTCGCACAAATGCGTGCGCGGGTGCTAAAAAGAGCAGCATCGGCATGCTTAGCACGTCGTTTGGTAGAAATCCACGTGCGCGTTCTGCAAAAAGCACCATTTGCATGCACATCTTGTGGTTTTGCAGAAAACTTCATCCGCGTCTACCAAAAGATGCATGTGCATGCTTAAAACGCGTTTTCGCACAAATGCGTGCGCGGGTGCTAAAAAGAGCAGCATCGGCATGCTTAGCACGTCGTTTGGTAGAAATCCACGTGCGCGTTCTGCCAAAAGAACCATTTGCATGCACATCTTGTGGTTTTGCAGAAAACTTCATCCGCGTCTACCAAAAGATGCATGTGCATGCTTAAAACGCGTTTTCGCACAAATCCGTGCGCGGGTGCTAAAAAGAGCAGCATCGGCATGCTTAGCAAGTCGTTTGGTAGAGATCCACGTGCGCGTTCTGCAAAAAGCACCATTTGCATGCACATCTTGTGGTTTTGCAGAAAACTTCATCCGCGTCTACCAAAAGATGCATGTGCATGCTTAAAACGCGTTTTCGCACAAATGCGTGCGCGGGTGCTAAAAAGAGCAGCATCGGCATGCTTAGCACGTCGTTTGGTAGAAATCCACGTGCGCGTTCTGCAAAAAGCACCATTTGCATGCACATCTTGTGGTTTTGCAGAAAACTTCATCCGCGTCTACCAAAAGATGCATGTGCATGCTTAAAACACGTTTTCGCACAAATGCGTGCGCGGGTGCTAAAAAGAGCAGCATCGGCATGCTTAGCACGTCGTTTGGTAGAAATCCACGTGCGCGTTCTGCCAAAAGCACCATTTGCATGCACATCTTGTGGTTTTGCAGAAAACTTCATCCGCGTCTACCAAAAGATGCATGTGCATGCTTAAAACGCGTTTTCGCACAAATGCGTGCGCGGGTGCTAAAAATAGCAGCATCGGCATGCTTAGCACGTCGTTTGGTAATAATCCACGTGCGCGTTCTGCAAAAAGCACCATTTGCATGCACATCTTGTGGTTTTGCAGAAAACTTCATCCGCGTCTACCAAAAGATGCATGTGCATGCTTAAAACGCGTTTTCGCACAAATGCGTGCGCGGGTGCTAAAAAGAGCAGCATCGGCATGCTTAGCACGTCGTTTGGTAGAAATCCACGTGCGCGTTCTGCAAAAAGCACCATTTGCATGCACATCTTGTGGTTTTGCAGAAAACTTCATCCGCGTCTACCAAAAGATGCATGTGCATGCTTAAAACGCGTTTTCGCACAAATGCGTGCGCGGGTGCTAAAAAGAGCAGCATCGGCATGCTTAGCACGTCGTTTGGTAGAAATCCACGTGCGCGTTCTGCCAAAAGCACCATTTGCATGCACATCTTGTGGTTTTGCAGAAAACTTCATCCGCGTCTACCAAAAGATGCATGTGCATGCTTAAAACGCGTTTTCGCACAAATCCGTGCGCGGGTGCTAAAAAGAGCAGCATCGGCATGCTTAGCAAGTCGTTTGGTAGAAATCCACGTGCGCGTTCTGCAAAAAGCACCATTTGCATGCACATCTTGTGGTTTTGCAGAAAACTTCATCCGCGTCTACCAAAAGATGCATGTGCATGCTTAAAACGCGTTTTCGCACAAATGCGTGCGCGGGTGCTAAAAAGAGCAGCATCGGCATGCTTAGCACGTCGTTTGGTAGAAATCCACGTGCGCGTTCTGCCAAAAGCACCATTTGCATGCACATCTTGTGGTTTTGCAGAAAACTTCATCCGCGTCTACCAAAAGATGCATGTGCATGCTTAAAACGCGTTTTCGCACAAATCCGTGCGCGGGTGCTAAAAAGAGCAGCATCGGCATGCTTAGCAAGTCGTTTGGTAGAAATCCACGTGCGCGTTCTGCAAAAAGCACCATTTGCATGCACATCTTGTGGTTTTGCAGAAAACTTCATCCGCGTCTACCAAAAGATGCATGTGCATGCTTAAAACGCGTTTTCGCACAAATGCGTGCGCGGGTGCTAAAAAGAGCAGCATCGGCATGCTTAGCACGTCGTTTGGTAGCAATCCACGTGCGCGTTCTGCAAAAAGCACCATTTGCATGCACATCTTGTGGTTTTGCAGAAAACTTCATCCGCGTCTACCAAAAGATGCATGTGCATGCTTAAAACGCGTTTTCGCACAAATGCGTTCGCGGGTGCTAAAAAGAGCAGCATCGGCATGCTTAGCACGTCGTTTGGTAGAAATCCACGTGCGCGTTCTGCAAAAAGCACCATTTGCATGCACATCTTGTGGTTTTGCAGAAAACTTCATCCGCGTCTACCAAAAGATGCATGTGCATGCTTAAAACGCGTTTTCGCACAAATCCGTGCGCGGGTGCTAAAAAGAGCAGCATCGGCATGCTTAGCACGTCGTTTGGTAGAAATCCACGTGCGCGTTCTGCAAAAAGCACCATTTGCATGCACATCTTGTGGTTTTGCAGAAAACTTCATCCGTGTCTACCAAAAGATGCATGTGCATGCTTAAAACGCGTTTTCGCACAAATGCGTGCGCGGGTGCTAAAAAGATCAGCATCGGCATGCTTAGCACGCCGTTTGGTAGAAATCCACGTGCGCGTTCTGCCAAAAGCACCATTTGCATGCACATCTTGTGGTTTTGCAGAAAACTTCATCCGCGTCTACCAAAAGATGCATGTGCATGCTTAAAACGCGTTTTCGCACAAATCCGTGCGCGGGTGCTAAAAAGAGCAGCATCGGCATGCTTAGCACGTCGTTTGGTAGAAATCCACGTGCGCGTTCTGCAAAAAGCACCATTTGCATGCACATCTTGTGGTTTTGCAGAAAACTTCATCCGCGTCTACCAAAAGATGCATGTGCATGCTTAAAACGCGTTTTCGCACAAATGCGTGCGCGGGTGCTAAAAAGAGCAGCATCGGCATGCTTAGCACGTCGTTTGGTAGAAATCCACGTGCGCGTTCTGCAAAAAGCACCATTTGCATGCACATCTTGTGGTTTTGCAGAAAACTTCATCCGCGTCTACCAAAAGATGCATGTGCATGCTTAAAACGCGTTTTCGCACAAATGCGTGCGCGGGTGCTAAAAAGAGCAGCATCGGCATGCTTAGCACGTCGTTTGGTAGAAATCCACGTGCGCGTTCTGCAAAAAGCACCATTTGCATGCACATCTTGTGGTTTTGCAGAAAACTTCATCCGCTTCTACCAAAAGATGCATGTGCATGCTTAAAACGCGTTTTCGCACAAATGCGTGCGCGGGTGCTAAAAAGAGCAGCATCGGCATGCTTAGCACGTCGTTTGGTAGAAATCCACGTGCGCGTTCTGCCAAAAGAACCATTTGCATGCACATCTTGTGGTTTTGCAGAAAACTTCATCCGCGTCTACCAAAAGATGCATGTGCATGCTTAAAACGCGTTTTCGCACGAATCCGTGCGCGGGTGCTAAAAAGAGCAGCATCGGCATGCTTAGCAAGTCGTTTGGTAGAAATCCACGTGCGCGTTCTGCAAAAAGCCCCATTTGCATGCACATCTTGTGGTTTTGCAGAAAACTTCATCCGCGTCTACCAAAAGATGCATGTGCATGCTTAAAACGCGTTTTCGCACAAATGCGTGCGCGGGTGCTAAAAAGAGCAGCATCGGCATGCTTAGCACGTCGTTTGGTAGAAATCCACGTGCGCGTTCTGCAAAAAGCACCATTTGCATGCACATCTTGTGGTTTTGCAGAAAACTTCATCCGCGTCTACCAAAAGATGCATGTGCATGCTTAAAACGCGTTTTCGCACAAATGCGTGCGCGGGTGCTAAAAAGAGCAGCATCGGCATGCTTAGCACGTCGTTTGGTAGAAATCCACGTGCGCGTTCTGCCAAAAGCACCATTTGCATGCACATCTTGTGGTTTTGCAGAAAACTTCATCCGCGTCTACCAAAAGATGCATGTGCATGCTTAAAACGCGTTTTCGCACAAATGCGTGCGCGGGTGCTAAAAATAGCAGCATCGGCATGCTTAGCACGTCGTTTGGTAGAAATCCACGTGCGCGTTCTGCAAAAAGCACCATTTGCATGCACATCTTGTGGTTTTGCAGAAAACTTCATCCGCGTCTACCAAAAGATGCATGTGCATGCTTAAAACGCGTTTTCGCACAAATGCGTGCGCGGGTGCTAAAAAGAGCAGCATCGGCATGCTTAGCACGTCGTTTGGTAGAAATCCACGTGCGCGTTCTGCAAAAAGCACCATTTGCATGCACATCTTGTGGTTTTGCAGAAAACTTCATCCGCGTCTACCAAAAGATGCATGTGCATGCTTAAAACGCGTTTTCGCACAAATGCGTGCGCGGGTGCTAAAAAGAGCAGCATCGGCATGCTTAGCACGTCGTTTGGTAGAAATCCACGTGCGCGTTCTGCCAAAAGCACCATTTGCATGCACATCTTGTGGTTTTGCAGAAAACTTCATCCGCGTCTACCAAAAGATGCATGTGCATGCTTAAAACGCGTTTTCGCACAAATCCGTGCGCGGGTGCTGAAAAGAGCAGCATCGGCATGCTTAGCAAGTCGTTTGGTAGAAATCCACGTGCGCGTTTTGCAAAAAGCACCATTTGCATGCACATCTTGTGGTTTTGCAGAAAACTTCATCCGCGTCTACCAAAAGATGCATGTGCATGCTTAAAACGCGTTTTCGCACAAATGCGTGCGCGGGTGCTAAAAAGAGCAGCATCGGCATGCTTAGCACGTCGTTTGGTAGAAATCCACGTGCGCGTTCTGCCAAAAGCACCATTTGCATGCACATCTTGTGGTTTTGCAGAAAACTTCATCCGCGTCTACCAAAAGATGCATGTGCATGCTTAAAACGCGTTTTCGCACAAATCCGTGCGCGGGTGCTAAAAAGAGCAGCATCGGCATGCTTAGCAAGTCGTTTGGTAGAAATCCACGTGCGCGTTCTGCAAAAAGCACCATTTGCATGCACATCTTGTGGTTTTGCAGAAAACTTCATCCGCGTCTACCAAAAGATGCATGTGCATGCTTAAAACGCGTTTTCGCACAAATGCGTGCGCGGGTGCTAAAAAGAGCAGCATCGGCATGCTTAGCACGTCGTTTGGTAGCAATCCACGTGCGCGTTCTGCAAAAAGCACCATTTGCATGCACATCTTGTGGTTTTGCAGAAAACTTCATCCGCGTCTACCAAAAGATGCATGTGCATGCTTAAAACGCGTTTTCGCACAAATGCGTTCGCGGGTGCTAAAAAGAGCAGCATCGGCATGCTTAGCACGTCGTTTGGTAGAAATCCACGTGCGCGTTCTGCAAAAAGCACCATTTGCATGCACATCTTGTGGTTTTGCAGAAAACTTCATCCGCGTCTACCAAAAGATGCATGTGCATGCTTAAAACGCGTTTTCGCACAAATCCGTGCGCGGGTGCTAAAAAGAGCAGCATCGGCATGCTTAGCACGTCGTTTGGTAGAAATCCACGTGCGCGTTCTGCAAAAAGCACCATTTGCATGCACATCTTGTGGTTTTGCAGAAAACTTCATCCGCGTCTACCAAAAGATGCATGTGCATGCTTAAAACGCGTTTTCGCACAAATGCGTGCGCGGGTGCTAAAAAGATCAGCATCGGCATGCTTAGCACGCCGTTTGGTAGAAATCCACGTGCGCGTTCTGCCAAAAGCACCATTTGCATGCACATCTTGTGGTTTTGCAGAAAACTTCATCCGCGTCTACCAAAAGATGCATGTGCATGCTTAAAACGCGTTTTCGCACAAATCCGTGCGCGGGTGCTAAAAAGAGCAGCATCGGCATTCTTAGCACGTCGTTTGGTAGAAATCCACGTGCGCGTTCTGCAAAAAGCACCATTTGCATGCACATCTTGTGGTTTTGCAGAAAACTTCATCCGCGTCTACCAAAAGATGCATGTGCATGCTTAAAACGCGTTTTCGCACAAATGCGTGCGCGGGTGCTAAAAAGAGCAGCATCGGCATGCTTAGCACGTCGTTTGGTAGAAATCCACGTGCGCGTTCTGCAAAAAGCACCATTTGCATGCACATCTTGTGGTTTTGCAGAAAACTTCATCCGCGTCTACCAAAAGATGCATGTGCATGCTTAAAACGCGTTTTCGCACAAATGCGTGCGCGGGTGCTAAAAAGAGCAGCATCGGCATGCTTAGCACGTCGTTTGGTAGAAATCCACGAGCGCGTTCTGCAAAAAGCACCATTTGCATGCACATCTTGTGGTTTTGCAGAAAACTTCATCCGCGTCTACCAAAAGATGCATGTGCATGCTTAAAACGCGTTTTCGCACAAATGCGTGCACGGGTGCTAAAAAGAGCAGCATCGGCATGCTTAGCACGTCGTTTGGTAGAAATCCACGTGCGCGTTCTGCCAAAAGCACCATTTGCATGCACATCTTGTGGTTTTGCAGAAAACTTCATCCGCGTCTACCAAAAGATGCATGTGCATGCTTAAAACGCGTTTTCGCACAAATCCGTGCGCGGGTGCTAAAAAGAGCAGCATCGGCATGCTTAGCACGTCGTTTGGTAGAAATCCACGTGCGCGTTCTGCAAAAAGCACCATTTGCATGCACATCTTGTGGTCTTGCAGAAAACTTCATCCGCGTCTACCAAAAGATGCATGTGCATGCTTAAAACGCGTTTTCGCACAAATGCGTGCGCGGGTGCTAAAAAGAGCAGCATCGGCATGCTTAGCACGTCGTTTGGTAGAAATCTACGTGCGCGTTCTGCCAAAAGCACCATTTGCATGCACATCTTGTGGTTTTGCAGAAAACTTCATCCGCGTCTACCAAAAGATGCATGTGCATGCTTAAAACGCGTTTTCGCACAAATCCGTGCGCGGGTGCTAAAAAGAGCAGCATCGGCATGCTTAGCACGTCGTTTGGTAGAAATCCACGTGCGCGTTCTGCAAAAAGCACTATTTGCATGCACATCTTGTGGTTTTGCAGAAAACTTCATCCGCGTCTACCAAAAGATGCATGTGCATGCTTAAAACGCGTTTTCGCACAAATGCGTGCGCGGGTGCTAAAAAGAGCAGCATCGGCATGCTTAGCACGTCGTTTGGTAGAAATCCACGTGCGCGTTCTGCCAAAAGCACCATTTGCATGCACATCTTGTGGTTTTGCAGAAAACTTCATCCGCGTCTACCAAAAGATGCATGTGCATGCTTAAAACGCGTTTTCGCACAAATCCGTGCGCGGGTGCTAAAAAGAGCAGCATCGGCATGCTTAGCACTTCGTTTGGTAGAAATCCACGTGCGCGTTCTGCCAAAAGCACCATTTGCATGCACATCTTGTGGTTTTGCAGAAAACTTCATCCGCGTCTACCAAAAGATGCATGTGCATGCTTAAAACGCGTTTTCGCACAAATGCGTGCGCGGGTGCTAAAAAGAGCAGCATCGGCATGCTTATCACGTCGTTTGGTAGAAATCCACGTGCCCGTTCTGCCAAAAGCACCATTTGCATGCACATCTTGTGGTTTTGCAGAAAACTTCATCCGCGTCTACCAAAAGATGCATGTGCATGCTTAAAACGCGTTTTCGCACAAATCCGTGCGCGGGTGCTAAAAAGAGCAGCATCGGCAAGCTTAGCACGTCGTTTGGTAGAAATTCACGTGCGCGTTCTGCAAAAAGCACCATTTGCATGCATATCTTGTGGTTTTGCAGAAAACTTCATCCGCGTCTACCAAAAGATGCATGTGCATGCTTAAAACGCGTTTTCGCACAAATGCGTGCGCGGGTGCTAAAAAGAGCAGCATCGGCATGCTTAGCACGTCGTTTGGTAGAAATCCACGTGCGCGTTCTGCAAAAAGCACCATTTGCATGCACATCTTGTGGTTTTGCAGAAAACTTCATCCGCGTCTACCAAAAGATGCATGTGCATGCTTAAAACGCGTTTTCGCACAAATGCGTGCGCGGGTGCTAAAAATAGCAGCATCGGCATGCTTAGCACGTCGTTTGGTAGAAATCCACGTGCGCGTTCTGCAAAAAGCACCATTTGCATGCACATCTTGTGGTTTTGCAGAAAACTTCATCCGCGTCTACCAAAAGTTGCATGTGCATGCTTAAAACGCGTTTTCGCACAAATCCGTGCGCGGGTGCTAAAAAGAGCAGCATCGGCATGCTTAGCACGTCGTTTGGTAGAAATCCACGTGCGCGTTCTGCAAAAAGCACCATTTGCATGCACATCTTGTGGTTTTGCAGAAAACTTCATCCGCGACTACCAAAAGATGCATGTGCATGCTTAAAACGCGTTTTCGCACAAATGCGTGCGCGGGTGCTAAAAAGAGCAGCATCGGCATGCTTAGCACGTCGTTTGGTAGAAATCCACGTGCACGTTCTGCCAAAAGCACCATTTGCATGCACATCTTGTGGTTTTGCAGAAAACTTCATCCGCGTCTACCAAAAGATGCATGTGCATGCTTAAAACGCGTTTTCGCACAAATCCGTGCGCGGGTGCTAAAAAGAGCAGCATCGGCATGCTTAGCAAGTCGTTTGGTAGAAATCCACGTGCGCGTTCTGCAAAAAGCACCATTTGCATGCACATCTTGTGGTTTTGCAGAAAACTTCATCCGCGTCTACCAAAAGATGCATGTGCATGCTTAAAACGCGTTTTCGCACAAATGCGTGCGCGGGTGCTAAAAATAGCAGCATCGGCATGCTTAGCACGTCGTTTGGTAGAAATCCACGTGCGCGTTCTGCAAAAAGCACCATTTGCATGCACATCTTGTGGTTTTGCAGAAAACTTCATCCGCGTCTACCAAAAGATGCATGTGCATGCTTAAAACGCGTTTTCGCACAAATCCGTGCGCGGGTGCTAAAAAGAGCAGCATCGGCATGCTTAGCACTTCGTTTGGTAGAAATCCACGTGCGCGTTCTGCAAAAAGCACCATTTGCATGCACATCTTGTGGTTTTGCAGAAAACTTCATCCGCGACTACCAAAAGATGCATGTGCATGCTTAAAACGCGTTTTCGCACAAATGCGTGCGCGGGTGCTAAAAAGAGCAGCATCGGCATGCTTAGAACGTCGTTTGGTAGAAATCCACGTGCACGTTCTGCCAAAAGCACCATTTGCATGCACATCTTGTGGTTTTGCAGAAAACTTCATCCGCATCTACCAAAAGATGCATGTGCATGCTTAAAACGCGTTTTCGCACAAATCCGTGCGCGGGTGCTAAAAAGAGCAGCATCGGCATGCTTAGCAAGTCGTTTGGTAGAAATCCACGTGCGCGTTCTGCAAAAAGCACCATTTGCATGCACATCTTGTGGTTTTGCAGAAAACTTCATCCGCGTCTACCAAAAGATGCATGTGCATGCTTAAAACGCGTTTTCGCACAAATGCGTGCGCGGGTGCTAAAAAGAGCAGCATCGGCATTCTTAGCACGTCGTTTGGTAGAAATCCACGTGCGCGTTCTGCAAAAAGCACCATTTGCATGCACATCTTGTGGTTTTGCAGAAAACTTCATCCGCGTCTACCAAAAGATGCATGTGCATGCTTAAAACGCGTTTTCGCACAAATGCGTGCGCGGGTGCTAAAAAGAGCAGCATCGGCATGCTTAGCACGTCGTTTGGTAGAAATCCACGTGCGCGTTCTGCAAAAAGCACCATTTGCATGCACATCTTGTGGTTTTGCAGAAAACTTCATCCGCGTCTACCAAAAGATGCATGTGCATGCTTAAAACGCGTTTTCGCACAAATGCGTGCGCGGGTGCTAAAAAGAGCAGCATCGGCATGCTTAGCACGTCGTTTGGTAGAAATCCACGTGCGCGTTCTGCAAAAAGCACCATTTGCATGCACATCTTGTGGTTTTGCAGAAAACTTCATCCGCGTCTACCAAAAGATGCATGTGCATGCTTAAAACGCGTTTTCGCACAAATGCGTGCGCGGGTGCTAAAAAGAGCAGCATCGGCATGCTTAGCACGTCGTTTGGTAGAAATCTACGTGCGCGTTCTGCCAAAAGCACCATTTGCATGCACATCTTGTGGTTTTGCAGAAAACTTCATCCGCGTCTACCAAAAGATGCATGTGCATGCTTAAAACGCGTTTTCGCACAAATCCGTGCGCGGGTGCTAAAAAGAGCAGCATCGGCATGCTTAGCACGTCGTTTGGTAGAAATCCATGTGCGCGTTCTGCCAAAAGCACCATTTGCATGCACATCTTGTGGTTTTGCAGAAAACTTCATCCGCGTCTACCAAAAGATGCATGTGCATGCTTAAAACGCGTTTTCGCACAAATCCGTGCGCGGGTGCTAAAAAGAGCAGCATCGGCATGCTTAGCACGTCGTTTGGTAGAAATCCACGTGCGCGTTCTGCAAAAAGCACCATTTGCATGCACATCTTGTGGTTTTGCAGAAAACTTCATCCGCGTCTACCAAAAGATGCATGTGCATGCTTAAAACGCGTTTTCGCACAAATGCGTGCGCGGGTGCTAAAAAGAGCAGCATCGGCATGCTTAGCACGTTGTTTGGTAGAAATCCACGTGCGCGTTCTGCAAAAAGCACCATTTGCATGCACATCTTGTGGTTTTGCAGAAAACTTCATCCGCGTCTACCAAAAGATGCATGTGCATGCTTAAAACGCGTTTTCGCACAAATGCGTGCGCGGGTGCTAAAAAGAGCAGCATCGGCATGCTTAGCACGTCGTTTGGTAGAAATCCACGTGCGCGTTCTGCAAAAAGCACCATTTGCATGCACATCTTGTGGTTTTGCAGAAAACTTCATCCGCGTCTACCAAAAGATGCATGTGCATGCTTAAAACGCGTTTTCGCACAAATGCGTGCGCGAGTGCTAAAAATAGCAGCATCGGCATGCTTAGCACGTCGTTTGGTAGAACTCCACGTGCGCGTTCTGCAAAAAGCAGCATTTGCATGCACATCTTGTCGTTTTGCAGAAAACTTCATCCGCGTCTACCAAAAGATGCATGTGCATGCTTAAAACGCGTTTTCGCACAAATGCGTGCGCGGGTGCTAAAAAGAGCAGCATCGGCATGCTTAGCACGTCGTTTGGTAGAAATCCACGTGCGCGTTCTGCAAAAAGCACCATTTGCATGCACATCTTGTGGTTTTGCAGAAAACTTCATCCGCGTCTACCAAAACATGCATGTGCATGCTTAAAACGCGTTTTCGCACAAATGCGTGCGCGGGTGCTAAAAATAGCAGCATCGGCATGCTTAGCACGTCGTTTGGTAGAAATCCACGTGCGCGTTCTGCAAAAAGCACCATTTGCATGCACATCTTGTGGTTTTGCAGAAAACTTCATCCGCGTCTACCAAAACATGCATGTGCATGCTTAAAACGCGTTTTCGCACAAATGCGTGCGCGGGTGTTAAAAATAGCAGCATCGGCATGCTTAGCACGTCGTTTGGTAGAAATCCACGTGCGCGTTCTGCAAAAAGCACCATTTGCATGCACATCTTGTGGTTTTGCAGAAAACTTCATCCGCGTCTACCAAAAGTTGCATGTGCATGCTTAAAACGCGTTTTCGCACAAATCCGTGCGCGGGTGCTAAAAAGAGCAGCATCGGCATGCTTAGCACGTCGTTTGGTAGAAATCCACGTGCGCGTTCTGCCAAAAGCACCATTTGCATGCACATCTTGTGGTTTTGCAGAAAACTTCATCCGCGTCTACCAAAAGATGCATGTGCATGCTTAAAACGCGTTTTTGCACAAATCCGTGCGCGGGTGCTAAAAAGAGCAGCATCGGCATGCTTAGCACGTCGTTTGGTAGAAATCCACGTGCGCGTTCTGCAAAAAGCACCATTTGCATGCACATCTTGTGGTTTTGCAGAAAACTTCATCCGCGTCTACCAAAAGATGCATGTGCATGCTTAAAACGCGTTTTCGCACAAATGCGTGCGCGGGTGCTAAAAAGAGCAGCATCGGCATGCTTAGCACGTCGTTTGGTAGAAATCCACGAGCGCGTTCTGCAAAAAGCACCATTTGCATGCACATCTTGTGGTTTTGCAGAAAACTTCATCCGCGTCTACCAAAAGATGCATGTGCATGCTTAAAACGCGTTTTCGCACAAATGCGTGCGCGGGTGCTAAAAAGAGCAGCATCGGCATGCTTAGCACGTCGTTTGGTAGAAATCCATGTGCGCGTTCTGCCAAAAGCACCATTTGCATGCACATCTTGTGGTTTTGCAGAAAACTTCATCCGCGTCTACCAAAAGATGCATGTGCATGCTTAAAACGCGTTTTCGCACAAATCCGTGCGCGGGTGCTAAAAAGAGCAGCATCGGCATGCTTAGCACGTCGTTTGGTAGAAATCCACGTGCGCGTTCTGCAAAAAGCACCATTTGCATGCACATCTTGTGGTTTTGCAGAAAACTTCATCCGCGTCTACCAAAAGATGCATGTGCATGCTTAAAACGCGTTTTCGCACAAATGCGTGCGCGGGTGCTAAAAAGAGCAGCATCGGCATGCTTAGCACGTTGTTTGGTAGAAATCCACGTGCGCGTTCTGCAAAAAGCACCATTTGCATGCACATCTTGTGGTTTTGCAGAAAACTTCATCCGCGTCTACCAAAAGATGCATGTGCATGCTTAAAACGCGTTTTCGCACAAATGCGTGCGCGGGTGCTAAAAAGAGCAGCATCGGCATGCTTAGCACGTCGTTTGGTAGAAATCCACGTGCGCGTTCTGCAAAAAGCACCATTTGCATGCACATCTTGTGGTTTTGCAGAAAACTTCATCCGCGTCTACCAAAAGATGCATGTGCATGCTTAAAACGCGTTTTCGCACAAATGCGTGCGCGAGTGCTAAAAATAGCAGCATCGGCATGCTTAGCACGTCGTTTGGTAGAACTCCACGTGCGCGTTCTGCAAAAAGCAGCATTTGCATGCACATCTTGTCGTTTTGCAGAAAACTTCATCCGCGTCTACCAAAAGATGCATGTGCATGCTTAAAACGCGTTTTCGCACAAATGCGTGCGCGGGTGCTAAAAAGAGCAGCATCGGCATGCTTAGCACGTCGTTTGGTAGAAATCCACGTGCGCGTTCTGCAAAAAGCACCATTTGCATGCACATCTTGTGGTTTTGCAGAAAACTTCATCCGCGTCTACCTAAACATGCATGTGCATGCTTAAAACGCGTTTTCGCACAAATGCGTGCGCGGGTGCTAAAAATAGCAGCATCGGCATGCTTAGCACGTCGTTTGGTAGAAATCCACGTGCGCGTTCTGCAAAAAGCACCATTTGCATGCACATCTTGTGGTTTTGCAGAAAACTTCATCCGCGTCTACCAAAACATGCATGTGCATGCTTAAAACGCGTTTTCGCACAAATGCGTGCGCGGGTGCTAAAAATAGCAGCATCGGCATGCTTAGCACGTCGTTTGGTAGAAATCCACGTGCGCGTTCTGCAAAAAGCACCATTTGCATGCACATCTTGTGGTTTTGCAGAAAACTTCATCCGCGTCTACCAAAAGTTGCATGTGCATGCTTAAAACGCGTTTTCGCACAAATCCGTGCGCGGGTGCTAAAAAGAGCAGCATCGGCATGCTTAGCACGTCGTTTGGTAGAAATCCACGTGCGCGTTCTGCAAAAAGCACCATTTGCATGCACATGTTGTGGTTTTGCAGAAAACTTCATCCGTGACTACCAAAAGATGCATGTGCATGCTTAAAACGCGTTTTCGCACAAATGCGTGCGCGGGTGCTAAAAAGAGCAGCATCGGCATGCTTAGCACGTCGTTTGGTAGAAATCCACGTGCACGTTCTGCCAAAAGCACCATTTGCATGCACATCTTGTGGTTTTGCAGAAAACTTCATCCGCGTCTACCAAAAGATGCATGTGCATGCTTAAAACGCGTTTTCGCACAAATCCGTGCGCGGGTGCTAAAAAGAGCAGCATCGGCATGCTTAGCACGTCGTTTGGTAGAAATCCACGTGCGCGTTCTGCAAAAAGCACCATTTGCATGCACATCTTGTGGTTTTGCAGAAAACTTCATCCGCGTCTACCAAAAGATGCATGTGCATGCTTAAAACGCGTTTTCGCACAAATGCGTGCGCGGGTGCTAAAAAGAGCAGCATCGGCATGCTTAGCACGTAGTTTGGTAGAAATCCACGAGCGCGTTCTGCAAAAAGCACCATTTGCATGCACATCTTGTGGTTTTGCAGAAAACTTCATCCGCGTCTACCAAAAGATGCATGTGCATGCTTAAAACGCGTTTTCGCACAAATGCGTGCGCGGGTGCTAAAAAGAGCAGCATCGGCATGCTTAGCACGTCGTTTGGTAGAAATCCATGTGCGCGTTCTGCCAAAAGCACCATTTGCATGCACATCTTGTGGTTTTGCAGAAAACTTCATCCGCGTCTACCAAAAGGTGCATGTGCATGCTTAAAACGCGTTTTCGCACAAATCCGTGCGCGGGTGCTAAAAAGAGCAGCATCGGCATGCTTAGCACGTCGTTTGGTAGAAATCCACGTGCGCGTTCTGCAAAAAGCACCATTTGCATGCACATCTTGTGGTTTTGCAGAAAACTTCATCCGCGTCTACCAAAAGATGCATGTGCATGCTTAAAACGCGTTTTCGCACAAATGCGTGCGCGGGTGCTAAAAAGAGCAGCATCGGCATGCTTAGCACGTTGTTTGGTAGAAATCCACGTGCGCGTTCTGCAAAAAGCACCATTTGCATGCACATCTTGTGGTTTTGCAGAAAACTTCATCCGCGTCTACCAAAAGATGCATGTGCATGCTTAAAACGCGTTTTCGCACAAATGCGTGCGCGAGTGCTAAAAATAGCAGCATCGGCATGCTTAGCACGTCGTTTGGTAGAACTCCACGTGCGCGTTCTGCAAAAAGCAGCATTTGCATGCACATCTTGTCGTTTTGCAGAAAACTTCATCCGCGTCTACCAAAAGATGCATGTGCATGCTTAAAACGCGTTTTCGCACAAATGCGTGCGCGGGTGCTAAAAAGAGCAGCATCGGCAAGCTTAGCACGTCGTTTGGTAGAAATCCACGTGCGCGTTCTGCAAAAAGCACCATTTGCATGCACATCTTGTGGTTTTGCAGAAAACTTCATCCGCGTCTACCAAAAGATGCATGTGCATGCTTAAAACGCGTTTTCGCACAAATGCGTGCGCGGGTGCTAAAAAGAGCAGCATCGGCATGCTTAGCACGTCGTTTGGTAGAAATCCACGTGCGCGTTCTGCAAAAAGCACCATTTGCATGCACATCTTGTGGTTTTGCAGAAAACTTCATCCGCGTCTACCAAAAGATGCATGTGCATGCTTAAAACGCGTTTTCGCACAAATGCGTGCGCGGGTGCTAAAAATAGCAGCATCGGCATGCTTAGCACGTCGTTTGGTAGAAATCCACGTGCGCGTTCTGCAAAAAGCACCATTTGCATGCACATCTTGTGGTTTTGCAGAAAACTTCATCCGCGTCTACCAAAAGATGCATGTGCATGCTTAAAACGCGTTTTCGCACAAATGCGTGCGCGGGTGCTAAAAAGAGCAGCATCGGCATGCTTAGCACGTCGTTTGGTAGAAATCCATGTGCGCGTTCTGCCAAAAGCACCATTTGCATGCACATCTTGTGGTTTTGCAGAAAACTTCATCCGCGTCTACCAAAAGGTGCATGTGCATGCATAAAACGCGTTTTCGCACAAATCCGTGCGCGGGTGCTAAAAAGAGCAGCATCGGCATGCTTAGCACGTCGTTTGGTAGAAATCCACGTGCGCGTTCTGCAAAAAGCACCATTTGCATGCACATCTTGTGGTTTTGCAGAAAACTTCATCCGCGTCTACCAAAAGATGCATGTGCATGCTTAAAACGCGTTTTCGCACAAATGCGTGCGCGGGTGCTAAAAAGAGCAGCATCGGCATGCTTAGCACGTTGTTTGGTAGAAATCCACGTGCGCGTTCTGCAAAAAGCACCATTTGCATGCACATCTTGTGGTTTTGCAGAAAACTTCATCCGCGTCTACCAAAAGATGCATGTGCATGCTTAAAACGCGTTTTCGCACAAATGCGTGCGCGGGTGCTAAAAAGAGCAGCATCGGCATGCTTAGCACGTCGTTTGGTAGAAATCCACGTGCGCGTTCTGCAAAAAGCACCATTTGCATGCACATCTTGTGGTTTTGCAGAAAACTTCATCCGCGTCTACCAAAAGATGCATGTGCATGCTTAAAACGCGTTTTCGCACAAATGCGTGCGCGAGTGCTAAAAATAGCAGCATCGGCATGCTTAGCACGTCGTTTGGTAGAACTCCACGTGCGCGTTCTGCAAAAAGCAGCATTTGCATGCACATCTTGTCGTTTTGCAGAAAACTTCATCCGCGTCTACCAAAAGATGCATGTGCATGCTTAAAACGCGTTTTCGCACAAATGCGTGCGCGGGTGCTAAAAAGAGCAGCATCGGCAAGCTTAGCACGTCGTTTGGTAGAAATCCACGTGCGCGTTCTGCAAAAAGCACCATTTGCATGCACATCTTGTGGTTTTGCAGAAAACTTCATCCGCGTCTACCAAAAGATGCATGTGCATGCTTAAAACGCGTTTTCGCACAAATGCGTGCGCGGGTGCTAAAAAGAGCAGCATCGGCATGCTTAGCACGTCGTTTGGTAGAAATCCACGTGCGCGTTCTGCAAAAAGCACCATTTGCATGCACATCTTGTGGTTTTGCAGAAAACTTCATCCGCGTCTACCAAAAGATGCATGTGCATGCTTAAAACGCGTTTTCGCACAAATGCGTGCGCGGGTGCTAAAAATAGCAGCATCGGCATGCTTAGCACGTCGTTTGGTAGAAATCCACGTGCGCGTTCTGCAAAAAGCACCATTTGCATGCACATCTTGTGGTTTTGCAGAAAACTTCATCCGCGTCTACCAAAAGATGCATGTGCATGCTTAAAACGCGTTTTCGCACAAATGCGTGCGCGGGTGCTAAAAAGAGCAGCATCGGCATGCTTAGCAAGTCGTTTGGTAGAAATCCACGTGCGCGTTCTGCAAAAAGCACCATTTGCATGCACATCTTGTGGTTTTGCAGAAAACTTCATCCGCGTCTACCAAAAGATGCATGTGCATGCTTAAAACGCGTTTTCGTACAAATGCGTGCGCGGGTGCTAAAAATAGCAGCATCGGCATGCTTAGCACGTCGTTTGGTAGAAATCCACGTGCGCGTTCTGCAAAAAGCACCATTTGCATGCACATCTTGTGGTTTTGCAGAAAACTTCATCCGCGTCTACCAAAAGATGCATGTGCATGCTTAAAACGCGTTTTCGCACAAATCCGTGCGCGGGTGCAAAAAAGAGCAGCATCGGCATGCTTAGCACGTAGTTTGGTAGAAATCCACGTGCGCGTTCTGCAAAAAGCACCATTTGCATGCACATCTTGTGGTTTTGCAGAAAACTTCATCCGCGACTACCAAAAGATGCATGTGCATGCTTAAAACGCGTTTTCGCACAAATGCGTGCGCGGGTGCTAAAAAGAGCAGCATCGGCATGCTTAGCACGTCGTTTGGTAGAAATCCACGTGCACGTTCTGCCAAAAGCACCATTTGCATGCACATCTTGTGGTTTTGCAGAAAACTTCATCCGCGTCTACCAAAAGATGCATGTGCATGCTTAAAACGCGTTTTCGCACAAATCCGTGCGCGGGTGCTAAAAAGAGCAGCATCGGCATGCTTAGCAAGTCGTTTGGTAGAAATCCACGTGCGCGTTCTGCAAAAAGCACCATTTGCATGCACATCTTGTGGTTTTGCAGAAAACTTCATCCGCGTCTACCAAAAGATGCATGTGCATGCTTAAAACGCGTTTTCGCACAAATGCGTGCGCGGGTGCTAAAAAGAGCAGCATCGGCATTCTTAGCACGTCGTTTGGTAGAAATCCACGTGCGCGTTCTGCAAAAAGCACCATTTGCATGCACATCTTGTGGTTTTGCAGAAAACTTCATCCGCGTCTACCAAAAGATGCATGTGCATGCTTAAAACGCGTTTTCGCACAAATGCGTGCGCGGGTGCTAAAAAGAGCAGCATCGGCATGCTTAGCACGTCGTTTGGTAGAAATCCACGTGCGCGTTCTGCAAAAAGCACCATTTGCATGCACATCTTGTGGTTTTGCAGAAAACTTCATCCGCGTCTACCAAAAGATGCATGTGCATGCTTAAAACGCGTTTTCGCACAAATGCGTGCGCGGGTGCTAAAAAGAGCAGCATCGGCATGCTTAGCACGTCGTTTGGTAGAAATCTACGTGCGCGTTCTGCCAAAAGCACCATTTGCATGCACATCTTGTGGTTTTGCAGAAAACTTCATCCGCGTCTACCAAAAGATGCATGTGCATGCTTAAAACGCGTTTTCGCACAAATCCGTGCGCGGGTGCTAAAAAGAGCAGCATCGGCATGCTTAGCACGTCGTTTGGTAGAAATCCACGTGCGCGTTCTGCAAAAAGCACCATTTGCATGCACATCTTGTGGTTTTGCAGAAAACTTCATCCGCGTCTACCAAAAGATGCATGTGCATGCTTAAAACGCGTTTTCGCACAAATGCGTGCGCGGGTGCTAAAAAGAGCAGCATCGGCATGCTTAGCACGTCGTTTGGTAGAAATCCACGAGCGCGTTCTGCAAAAAGCACCATTTGCATGCACATCTTGTGGTTTTGCAGAAAACTTCATCCGCGTCTACCAAAAGATGCATGTGCATGCTTAAAACGCGTTTTCGCACAAATGCGTGCGCGGGTGCTAAAAAGAGCAGCATCGGCATGCTTAGCACGTCGTTTGGTAGAAATCCACGTGCGCGTTCTGCAAAAAGCACCATTTGCATGCACATCTTGTGGTTTTGCAGAAAACTTCATCCGCGTCTACCAAAAGATGCATGTGCATGCTTAAAACGCGTTTTCGCACAAATGCGTGCGCGAGTGCTAAAAATAGCAGCATCGGCATGCTTAGCACGTCGTTTGGTAGAACTCCACGTGCGCGTTCTGCAAAAAGCAGCATTTGCATGCACATCTTGTCGTTTTGCAGAAAACTTCATCCGCGTCTACCAAAAGATGCATGTGCATGCTTAAAACGCGTTTTCGCACAAATGCGTGCGCGGGTGCTAAAAAGAGCAGCATCGGCATGCTTAGCACGTCGTTTGGTAGAAATCTACGTGCGCGTTCTGCCAAAAGCACCGTTTGCATGCACATCTTGTGGTTTTGCAGAAAACTTCATCCGCGTCTACCAAAAGATGCATGTGCATGCTTAAAACGCGTTTTCGCACAAATGCGTGCGCGGGTGCTAAAAATAGCAGCATCGGCATGCTTAGCACGTCGTTTGGTAGAAATCCACGTGCGCGTTCTGCAAAAAGCACCATTTGCATGCACATCTTGTGGTTTTGCAGAAAACTTCATCCGCGTCTACCAAAAGATGCATGTGCATGCTTAAAACGCGTTTTCGCACAAATGCGTGCGCGGGTGCTAAAAAGAGCAGCATCGGCATGCTTAGCACGTCGTTTGGTAGAAATCCACGTGCGCGTTCTGCCAAAAGCACCATTTGCATGCACATCTTGTGGTTTTGCAGAAAACTTCATCCGCGTCTACCAAAAGATGCATGTGCATGCTTAAAACGCGTTTTCGCACAAATCCGTGCGCGCGTGCTAAAAAGAGCAGCATCGGCATGCTTAGCACGTCGTTTGGTAGCAATCCACGTGCGCGTTCTGCAAAAAGCACCATTTGCATGCACATCTTGTGGTTTTGCAGAAAACTTCATCCGCGTCTACCAAAAGATGCATGTGCTTGCTTAAAACGCGTTTTCGCACAAATGCGTGCGCGGGTGCCAAAAAGAGCAGCATCGGCATGCTTAGCACGTCGTTTGGTAGAAATCCACGTGCCCGTTCTGCCAAAAGCACCATTTGCATGCACATCTTGTGGTTTTGCAGAAAACTTCATCCGCGTCTACCAAAAGATGCATGTGCATGCTTAAAACGCGTTTTCGCACAAATGCGTGCGCGGGTGCTAAAAAGAGCAGCATCGGCATGCTTAGCACGTCGTTTGGTAGAAATCCACGTGCGCGTTCTGCAAAAAGCACCATTTGCATGCACATCTTGTGGTTTTGCAGAAAACTTCATCCGCGTCTACCAAAAGATGCATGTGCATGCTTAAAACACGTTTTCGCACAAATGCGTGCGCGGGTGCTAAAAAGAGCAGCATCGGCATGCTTAGCACGTCGTTTGGTAGAAATCCACGTGCGCGTTCTGCCAAAATCACCATTTGCATGCACATCTTGTGGTTTTGCAGAAAACTTCATCCGCGTCTACCAAAAGATGCATGTGCATGCTTAAAACGCGTTTTCGCACAAATCCGTGCGCGGGTGCTAAACAGAGCAGCATCGGCATGCTTAGCGCGTCGTTTCGTAGAAATCCACGTGCGCGTTCTGCAAAAAGCACCATTTGCATGCACATCTTGTGGTTTTGCAGAAAACTTCATCCGCGTCTACCAAAAGATGCATGTGCATGCTTAAAACGCGTTTTCGCACAAATGCGTGCGCGGGTGCTAAAAAGAGCAGCATCGGCATGCTTAGCACGTCGTTTGGTAGAAATCCACGTGCGCGTTCTGCAAAAAGCACCATTTGCATGCACATCTTGTGGTTTTGCAGAAAACTTCATCCGCGTCTACCAAAAGATGCATGTGCATGCTTAAAACGCGTTTTCGCACAAATGCGTGCGCGGGTGCTAAAAAGAGCAGCATCGGCATGCTTAGCACGTCGTTTGGTAGAAATCCACGTGCGCGTTCTGCAAAAAGCACCATTTGCATGCACATCTTGTGGTTTTGCAGAAAACTTCATCCGCGTCTACCAAAAGATGCATGTGCATGCTTAAAACGCGTTTTCGCACAAATCCGTGCGCGGGTGCTAAAAAGAGCAGCATCGGCATGCTTAGCACGTCGTTTGGTAGAAATCCACGTGCGCGTTCTGCAAAAAGCACCATTTGCATGCACATCTTGTGGTTTTGCAGAAAACTTCATCCGCGTCTACCAAAAGATGCATGTGCATGCTTAAAACGCGTTTTCGCACAAATGCGTGCGCGGGTGCTAAAAAGAGCAGCATCGGCATGCTTAGCACGTCGTTTGGTAGAAATCCACGTGCGCGTTCTGCAAAAAGCACCATTTGCATGCACATCTTGTGGTTTTGCAGAAAACTTCATCCGCGTCTACCAAAAGATGCATGCGCATGCTTAAAACGCGTTTTCGCACAAATGCGTGCGCGGGTGCTAAAAAGAGCAGCATCGGCATGCTTAGCACGTCGTTTGGTAGAAATCCACGTGCGCGTTCTGCAAAAAGCACCATTTGCATGCACATCTTGTGGTTTTGCAGAAAACTTCATCCGCGTCTACCAAAAGATGCATGTGCATGCTTAAAACGCGTTTTCGCACAAATGCGTGCGCGGGTGCTAAAAATAGCAGCATCGGCATGCTTAGCACGTCGTTTGGTAGAAATCCACGTGCGCGTTCTGCAATAAGCACCATTTGCATGCACATCTTGTGGTTTTGCAGAAAACTTCATCCGCGTCTACCAAAAGATGCATGTGCATGCTTAAAACGCGTTTTCGCACAAATGCGTGCGCGGGTGCTAAAAAGAGCAGCATCGGCATGCTTAGGACGTCGTTTGGTAGAAATCTACGTGCGCGTTCTGCCAAAAGCACCATTTGCATGCACATCTTGTGGTTTTGCAGAAAACTTCATCCGCGTCTACCAAAAGATGCATGTGCATGCTTAAAACGCGTTTTCGCACAAATCCGTGCGCGGGTGCTAAAAAGAGCAGCATCGGCATGCTTAGCACGTCGTTTGGTAGAAATCCACGTGCGCGTTCTGCAAAAAGCACCATTTGCATGCACATCGTGTGGTTTTGCAGAAAACATCATCCGCGTCTACCAAAAGATGCATGTGCATGCTTAAAACGCGTTTTCGCACAAATCCATGCGCGGGTGCTAAAAAGAGCAGCATCGGCATGCTTAGCACGTCGTTTGGTAGAAATCCACGTGCGCGTTCTGCGAAAAGCACCATTTGCATGCACATCTTGTGGTTTTGCAGAAAACTTCATCCGCGTCTACCAAAAGATGCATGTGCATGCTTAAAACGCGTTTTCGCACAAATGCGTGCGCGGGTGCTAAAAAGAGCAGCATCGGCATGCTTAGCACGTCGTTTGGTAGAAATCCACGTGCGCGTTCTGCAAAAAGCACCATTTGCATGCACATCTTGTGGTTTTGCAGAAAACTTCATCCGCGTCTACCAAAAGATGCATGCGCATGCTTAAAACGCGTTTTCGCACAAATGCGTGCGCGGGTGCTAAAAAGAGCAGCATCGGCATGCTTAGCACGTCGTTTGGTAGAAATCCACGTGCGCGTTCTGCAAAAAGCACCATTTGCATGCACATCTTGTGGTTTTGCAGAAAACTTCATCCGCGTCTACCAAAAGCTGCATGTGCATGCTTAAAACGCGTTTTCGCACAAATGCGTGCGCGGGTGCTAAAAATAGCAGCATCGGCATGCTTAGCACGTCGTTTGGTAGAAATCCACGTGCGCGTTCTGCAAAAAGCACCATTTGCATGCACATCTTGTGGTTTTGCAGAAAACTTCATCCGCGTCTACCAAAAGATGCATGTGCATGCTTAAAACGCGTTTTCGCACAAATGCGTGCGCGGGTGCTAAAAAGAGCAGCATCGGCATGCTTAGCACGTCGTTTGGTAGAAATCTACGTGCGCGTTCTGCCAAAAGCACCATTTGCATGCACATCTTGTGGTTTTGCAGAAAACTTCATCCGCGTCTACCAAAAGATGCATGTGCATGCTTAAAACGCGTTTTCGCACAAATCCGTGCGCGGGTGCTAAAAAGAGCAGCATCGGCATGCTTAGCACGTCGTTTGGTAGAAATCCACGTGCGCGTTCTGCAAAAAGCACCATTTGCATGCACATCTTGTGGTTTTGCAGAAAACTTCATCCGCGTCTACCAAAAGATGCATGTGCATGCTTAAAACGCGTTTTCGCACAAATCCGGGCGCGGGTGCTAAAAAGAGCAGCATCGGCATGCTTAGCACGTCGTTTGGTAGAAATCCACGTGCGCGTTCTGCAAAAAGCACCATTTGCATGCACATCTTGTGGTTTTGCAGAAAACTTCATCCGCGTCTACCAAAAGATGCATGTGCATGCTTAAAACGCGTTTTCGCACAAATCCGTGCGCGGGTGCTAAAAAGAGCAGCATCGGCATGCTTAGCACGTCGTTTGGTAGAAATCCACGTGCGCGTTCTGCAAAAAGCACCATTTGCATGCACATCTTGTGGTTTTGCAGAAAACTTCATCCGCGTCTACCAAAAGATGCATGTGCATGCTTAAAACGCGTTTTCGCACAAATGCGTGCGCGGGTGCTAAAAAGAGCAGCATCGGCATGCTTAGCACGTCGTTTGGTAGAAATCCACGTGCGCGTTCTGCAAAAAGCACCATTTGCATGCACATCTTGTGGTTTTGCAGAAAACTTCATCCGCGTCTACCAAAAGATGCATGCGCATGCTTAAAAACGCGTTTTCGCACAAATGCGTGCGCGGGTGCTAAAAAGAGCAGCATCGGCATGCTTAGCACGTCGTTTGGTAAAAATCCACGTGCGCGTTCTGCAAAAAGCACCATTTGCATGCACATCTTGTGGTTTTGCAGAAAACTTCATCCGCGTCTACCAAAAGATGCATGTGCATGCTTAAAACGCGTTTTCGCACAAATGCGTGCGCGGGTGCTAAAAATAGCAGCATCGGCATGCTTAGCACGTCGTTTGGTAGAAATCCACGTGCGCGTTCTGCAAAAAGCACCATTTGCATGCACATCTTGTGGTTTTGCAGAAAACTTCATCCGCGTCTACCAAAAGATGCATGTGCATGCTTAAAACGCGTTTTCGCACAAATGCGTGCGCGGGTGCTAAAAAGAGCAGCATCGGCATGCTTAGCACGCCGTTTGGTAGAAATCTACGTGCGCGTTCTGCCAAAAGCACCATTTGCATGCACATCTTGTGGTTTTGCAGAAAACTTCATCCGCGTCTACCAAAAGATGCATGTGCATGCTTAAAACGCGTTTTCGCACAAATCCGTGCGCGGGTGCTAAAAAGAGCAGCATCGGCATGCTTAGCACGTCGTTTGGTAGAAATCCACGTGCGCGTTCTGCAAAAAGCACCATTTGCATGCACATCTTGTGGTTTTGCAGAAAACTTCATCCGCGTCTACCAAAAGATGCATGTGCATGCTTAAAACGCGTTTTCGCACAAATCCGTGCGCGGGTGCTAAAAAGAGCAGCATCGGCATGCTTAGCACGTCGTTTGCTAGAAATCCACGTGCGCGTTCTGCAAAAAGCACCATTTGCATGCACATCTTGTGGTTTTGCAGAAAACTTCATCCGCGTCTACCAAAAGATGCATGTGCATGCTTAAAACGCGTTTTCGCACAAATGCGTGCGCGGGTGCTAAAAAGAGCAGCATCGGCATGCTTAGCACGTCGTTTGGTAGAAATCCACGTGCGCGTTCTGCAAAAAGCACCATTTGCATGCACATCTTGTGGTTTTGCAGAAAACTTCATCCGCGTCTACCAAAAGATGCATGCGCATGCTTAAAACGCGTTTTCGCACAAATGCGTGCGCGGGTGCTAAAAAGAGCAGCATCGGCATGCTTAGCACGTCGTTTGGTAGAAATCCACGTGCGCGTTCTGCAAAAAGCACCATTTGCATGCACATCTTGTGGTTTTGCAGAAAACTACATCCGCGTCTACCAAAAGATGCATGTGCATGCTTAAAACGCGTTTTCGCACAAATGCGTGCGCGGGTGCTAAAAATAGCAGCATCGGCATGCTTAGCACGTCGTTTGGTAGAAATCCACGTGCGCGTTCTGCAAAAAGCACCATTTGCATGCACATCTTGTGGTTTTGCAGAAAACTTCATCCGCGTCTACCAAAAGATGCATGTGCATGCTTAAAACGCGTTTTCGCACAAATGCGTGCGCGGGTGCTAAAAAGAGCAGCATCGGCCTGCTAGCACGTCGTTTGGTAGAAATCTACGTGCGCGTTCTGCCAAAAGCGCCATTTGCATGCACATCTTGTGGTTTTGCAGAAAACTTCATCCGCGTCTACCAAAAGATGCATGTGCATGCTTAAAAGGCGTTTTCGCACAAATCCGTGCGCGGGTGCTAAAAAGAGCAGCATCGGCATGCTTAGCACGTCGTTTGGTAGAAATCCACGTGCGCGTTCTGCAAAAAGCACCATTTGCATGCACATCTTGTGGTTTTGCAGAAAACTTCATCCGCGTCTACCAAAAGATGCATGTGCATGCTTAAAACGCGTTTTCGCACAAATGCGTGCGCGGGTGCTAAAAAGAGCAGCATCGGCATGCTTAGCACGTCGTTTGGTAGAAATCCACGTGCGCGTTCTGCCAAAAGCACCATTTGCATGCACATCTTGTGGTTTTGCAGAAAACTTCATCCGCGTCTACCAAAAGATGCATGTGCATGCTTAAAACGCGTTTTCGCACAAATCCGTGCGCGGGTGCTAAAAAGAGCAGCATCGGCATGCTTAGCACGTCGTTTGGTAGAAATCCACGTGCGCGTTCTGCAAAAAGCACCATTTGCATGCACATATTGTGGTTTTGCAGTAAACTTCATCCGCGTCTACCAAAAGATGCATGTGCATGCTTAAAACGCGTTTTCGCACAAATCCGTGCGCGGGTGCTAAAAAGAGCAGCATCGGCATGCTTAGCACGTCGTTTGGTAGAAATCCACGTGCGCGTTCTGCAAAAAGCACCATTTGCATGCACATCTTGTGGTTTTGCAGTAAACTTCATCCGCGTCTACCAAAAGATGCATGTGCATGCTTAAAACGCGTTTTCGCACAAATGCGTGCGCGGGTGGTAAAAAGAGCAGCATCGGCATGCTTAGCACGTCGTTTGGTAGCAATCCACGTGCGCGTTCTGCAAAAAGCACCATTTGCATGCACATCTTGTGGTTTCGCAGAAAACTTCATCCGCGTCTACCAAAAGATGCATGTGCATGCTTAAAACGCGTTTTCGCACAAATGCGTGCGCGGGTGCTAAAAATAGCAACATCGGCATGCTTAGCACGTCGTTTGGTAGAAATCCACGTGCGCGTTCTGCAAAAAGCACCATTTGCATGCACATCTTGTGGTTTTGCAGAAAACTTCATCCGCGTCTACCAAAAGATGCATGTGCATGCTTAAAACGCGTTTTCGCACAAATGCGTGCGCGGGTGCTAAAAAGAGCAGCATCGGCATGCTTAGCACGTCGTTTGGTAGAAATCCACGTGCGCGTTCTGCCAAAAGCACCATTTGCATGCACATCTTGTGGTTTTGCAGAAAACTTCATCCGCGTCTACCAAAAGATCCATGTGCATGCTTAAAACGCTTTTTCGCACAAATGCGTGCGCGGGTGCTAAAAATAGCAGCATCGGCATGCTTAGCACGTCGTTTGGTACAAATCCACGTGCGCGTTCTGCAAAAAGCACCATTTGCATGCACATCTTGTGGTTTTGCAGAAAACTTCATCCGCGTCTACCAAAAGATGCATGTGCATGCTTAAAACGCGTTTTCGCACAAATGCGTGCGCGGGTGCTAAAAAGAGCAGCATCGGCATGCTTAGCACGTCGTTTGGTAGAAATCCACGTGCGCGTTCTGCCAAAAGCACCATTTGCATGCACATCTGTGGTTTTGCAGAAAACTTCATCCGCGTCTACCAAAAGATGCATGTGCATGCTTAAAACGCGTTTTCGCACAAATCCGTGCGCGGGTGCTAAAAAGAGCAGCATCGGCATGCTTAGCACGTCGTTTGGTAGAAATCCACGTGCGCGTTCTGCAAAAAGCACCATTTGCATGCACATCTTGTGGTTTTGCAGAAAACTTCATCCGCGTCTACCAAAAGATGCATGTGCATGCTTAAAACGCGTTTTCGCACAAATGCGTGCGCGGGTGCTAAAAAGAGCAGCATTGGCATGCTTAGCACGTCGTTTGGTAGAAATCCACGTGCGCGTTCTGCCAAAAGCACCATTTGCATGCACATCTTGTGGTTTTGCAGAAAACTTCATCCGCGTCTACCAAAAGATGCATGTGCATGCTTAAAACACGTTTTCGCACAAATGCGTGCGCCGGTGCTAAAAAGAGCAGCATCGGCATGCTTAGCACGTCGTTTGGTAGAAATCCACGTGCGCGTTCTGCAAAAAGCACCATTTGCATGCACATCTTGTGGTTTTGCAGAAAACTTCATCCGCGTCTACCAAAAGATGCATGTGCATGCTTAAAACGCGTTTTCGCACAAATGCGTGCGCGGGTGCTAAAAAGAGCAGCATCGGCATGCTTAGCACGTCGTTTGGTAGAAATCCACGTGCGCGTACTGCAAAAAGCACCATTTGCATGCACATCTTGTGGTTTTGCAGAAAACTTCATCCGCGTCTACCAAAAGATGCATGTGCATGCTTAAAACGCGTTTTCGCACAAATGCGTGCGCGGGTGCTAAAAAGAGCAGCATCGGCATGCTTAGCACGTCGTTTGGTAGAAATCCACGTGCGCGTTCTGCAAAAAGCACCATTTGCATGCACATCTTGTGGTTTTGCAGAAAACTTCATCCGCGTCTACCAAAAGATGCATGTGCATGCTTAAAACGCTTTTTCGCACAAATGCGTGCGCGGGTGCTAAAAATAGCAGCATCGCCATGCTTAGCACGTCGTTTGGTACAAATCCACGTGCGCGTTCTGCAAAAAGCACCATTTGCATGCACATCTTGTGGTTTTGCAGAAAACTTCATCCGCGTCTACCAAAAGATGCATGTGCATGCTTAAAACACGTTTTCGCACAAATGCGTGCGCGGGTGCTAAAAAGAGCAGCATCGGCATGCTTAGCACGTCGTTTGGTAGAAATCCACGTGCGCGTTCTGCCAAAAGCACCATTTGCATGCACATCTTGTGGTTTTGCAGAAAACTTCATCCGCGTCTACCAAAAGATGCATGTGCATGCTTAAAACGCGTTTTCGCACAAATGCGTGCGCGGGTGCTAAAAAGAGCAGCATCGGCATGCTTAGCACGTCGTTTGGTACAAATCCACGTGCGCGTTCTGCAAAAAGCACCATTTGCATGCACATCTTGTGGTTTTGCAGAAAACTTCATCCGCGTCTACCAAAAGATGCATGTGCATGCTTAAAACGCGTTTTCGCACAAATGCGTGCGCGGGTGCTAAAAAGAGCAGCATCGGCATGCTTAGCACGTCGTTTGGTAGAAATTCACGTGCGCGTTCTGCAAAAAGCACCATTTGCATGCACATCTTGTGGTTTTGCAGAAAAACTTCATCCGCGTCTACCAAAAGATGCATGTGCATGCTTAAAACGCGTTTTCGCACAAATCCGTGCGCGGGTGCTAAAAAGAGCAGCATCGGCATGCTTAGCACGTCGTTTGGTAGAAATCCACGTGCGCGTTCTGCAAAAAGCACCGTTTGCATGCACATCTTGTGGTTTTGCAGAAAACTTCATCCGCGTCTACCAAAAGATGCATGTGCATGCTTAAAACGCGTTTTCGCACAAATGCGTGCGCGGGTGCTAAAAAGAGCAGCATTGGCATGCTTAGCACGTCGTTTGGTAGAAATCCACGTGCGCGTTCTGCCAAAAGCACCATTTGCATGCACATCTTGTGGTTTTGCAGAAAACTTCATCCGCGTCTACCAAAAGATGCATGTGCATGCTTAAAACACGTTTTCGCACAAATGCGTGCGCGGGTGCTAAAAAGAGCAGCATCGGCATGCTTAGCACGTCGTTTGGTAGAAATCCACGTGCGCGTTCTGCAAAAAGCACCATTTGCATGCACATCTTGTGGTTTTGCAGAAAACTTCATCCGCGTCTACCAAAAGATGCATGTGCATGCTTAAAACGCGTTTTCGCACAAATGCGTGCGCGGGTGCTAAAAAGAGCAGCATCGGCATGCTTAGCACGTCGTTTGGTAGAAATCCACGTGCGCGTTCTGCAAAAAGCACCATTTGCAGGCACATCTTGTGGTTTTGCAGAAAACTTCATCCGCGTCTACCAAAAGATGCATGTGCATGCTTAAAACGCGTTTTCGCACAAATGCGTGCGCGGGTGCTAAAAAGAGCAGCATCGGCATGCTTAGCACGTCGTTTGGTAGAAATCCACGTGCGCGTTCTGCAAAAAGCACCATTTGCATGCACATCTTGTGGTTTTGCAGAAAACTTCATCCGCGCCTACCAAAAGATGCATGTGCATGCTTAAAACGCTTTTTCGCACAAATGCGTGCGCGGGTGCTAAAAATAGCAGCATCGGCATGCTTAGCACGTCGTTTGGTACAAATCCACGTGCGCGTTCTGCAAAAAGCACCATTTGCATGCACATCTTGTGGTTTTGCAGAAAACTTCATCCGCGTCTACCAAAAGATGCATGTGCATGCTTAAAACGCGTTTTCGCACAAATGCGTGCGCGGGTGCTAAAAAGAGCAGCATCGGCATGCTTAGCACGTCGTTTGGTAGAAATCCACGTGCGCGTTCTGCAAAAAGCACCATTTGCATGCACATCTTGTGGTTTTGCAGAAAACTTCATCCGCGTCTACCAAAAGATGCATGTGCATGCTTAAAACGCGTTTTCGCACAAATGCGTGCGCGGGTGCTAAAAAGAGTAGCATCGGCATGCTTAGCACGTCGTTTGGTAGAAATCCACGTGCGCGTTCTGCCAAAAGCACCATTTGCATGCACATCTTGTGGTTTTGCAGAAAACTTCATCCGCGTCTACCAAAAGATGCATGTGCACGCTTAAAACGCGTTTTCGCACAAATCCGTGCGCGGGTGCTAAAAAGAGCAGCATCGGCATGCTTAGCACGTCGTTTGGTAGAAATCCACGTGCGCATTCTGCAAAAAGCACCATTTGCATGCACATCTTGTGGTTTTGCAGAAAACTTCATCCGCGTCTACCAAAAGATGCATGTGCATGCTTAAAACGCGTTTTCGCACAAATGCGTGCGCGGGTGCTAAAAAGAGCAGCATCGGCATGCTTAGCACGTCGTTTGGTAGCAATCCACGTGCGCGTTCTGCAAAAAGCACCATTTGCATGCACATCTTGTGGTTTTGCAGAAAACTTCATCCGCGTCTACCAAAAGATGCATGTGCATGCTTAAAACGCGTTTTCGCACAAATGCGTGCGCGGGTGCTAAAAATAGCAGCATCGGCATGCTTAGCACGTCGTTTGGTAGAAATCCACGTGCGCGTTCTGCAAAAAGCACCATTTGCATGCACATCTTGTGGTTTTGCAGAAAACTTCATCCGCGTCTACCAAAAGATGCATGTGCATGCTTAAAACGCGTTTTCGCACAAATGCGTGCGCGGGTGCTAAAAAGAGCAGCATCGGCATGCTTAGCACTTCGTTTGGTAGAAATCCACGTGCGCGTTCTGCCAAAAGCACCATTTGCATGCACATCTTGTGGTTTTGCAGAAAACTTCATCCGCGTCTACCAAAAGATGCATGTGCATGCTTAAAACGCGTTTTCGCACAAATGCGTGCGCGGGTGCTAAAAAGAGCAGCATCGGCATGCTTAGCACGTCGTTTGGTAGAAATCCACGTGCCCGTTCTGCCAAAAGCACCATTTGCATGCACATCTTGTGGTTTTGCAGAAAACTTCATCCGCGTCTACCAAAAGATGCATGTGCATGCTTAAAACGCGTTTTCGCACAAATCCGTGCGCGGGTGCGAAAAAGAGCAGCATCGGCAAGCTTAGCACGTCGTTTGGTAGAAATCCACGTGCGCGTTCTGCAAAAAGCACCATTTGCATGCACATCTTGTGGTTTTGCAGAAAACTTCATCCGCGTCTACCAAAAGATGCATGTGCATGCTTAAAACGCGTTTTCGCACAAATGCGTGCGCGGGTGCTAAAAAGAGCAGCATCGGCATGCTTAGCACGTCGTTTGGTAGAAATCCACGTGCGCGTTCTGCAAAAAGCACCATTTGCATGCACATCTTGTGGTTTTGCAGAAAACTTCATCCGCGTCTACCAAAAGATGCATGTGCATGCTTAAAACACGTTTTCGCACAAATGCGTGCGCGGGTGCTAAAAAGAGCAGCATCGGCATGCTTAGCACGTCGTATGGTAGAAATCCACGTGCGCGTTCTGCCAAAAGCACCATTTGCATGCACATCTTGTGGTTTTGCAGAAAACTTCATCCGCGTCTACCAAAAAGATGCATGTGCATGCTTAAAACGCGTTTTCGCACAAATGCGTGCGCGGGTGCTAAAAATAGCAGCATCGGCATGCTTAGCACGTCGTTTGGTAGAAATCCACGTGCGCGTTCTGCAAAAAGCACCATTTGCATGCACATCTTGTGGTTTTGCAGAAAACTTCATCCGCGTCTACCAAAAGATGCATGTGCATGCTTAAAACGCGTTTTCGCACAAATGCGTGCGCGGGTGCTAAAAAGAGCAGCATCGGCATGCTTAGCACGTCGTTTGGTAGAAATCCACGTGCGCGTTCTGCCAAAAGCACCATTTGCATGCACATCTTGTGGTTTTGCAGAAAACTTCATCCGCGTCTACCAAAAGATGCATGTGCATGCTTAAAACGCGTTTTCGCACAAATCCGTGCGCGGGTGCTAAAAAGAGCAGCATCGGCATGCTTAGCAAGTCGTTTGGTAGAAATCCACGTGCGCGTTCTGCAAAAAGCACCATTTGCATGCACATCTTGTGGTTTTGCAGAAAACTTCATCCGCGTCTACCAAAAGATGCATGTGCGATGCTTAAAACGCGTTTTCGCACAAATGCGTGCGCGGGTGCTAAAAAGAGCAGCATCGGCATGCTTAGCACGTCGTTTGGTAGCAATCCACGTGCGCGTTCTGCAAAAAGCACCATTTGCATGCACATCTTGTGGTTTTGCAGAAAACTTCATCCGCGTCTACCAAAAGTGCATGTGCATGCTTAAAACGCGTTTTCGCACAAATGCGTTCGCGGGTGCTAAAAAGAGCAGCATCGGCATGCTTAGCACGTCGTTTGGTAGAAATCCACGTGCGCGTTCTGCAAAAAGCACCATTTGCATGCACATCTTGTGGTTTTGCAGAAAACTTCATCCGCGTCTACCAAAAGATGCATGTGCATGCTTAAAACGCGTTTTCGCACAAATCCGTGCGCGGGTGCTAAAAAGAGCAGAATCGGCATGCTTAGCACGTCGTTTGGTAGAAATCCACGTGCGCGTTCTGCAAAAAGCACCATTTGCATGCACATCTTGTGGTTTTGCAGAAAACTTCATCCGCGTCTACCAAAAGATGCATGTGCATGCTTAAAACGCGTTTTCGCACAAATGCGTGCGCGGGTGCTAAAAAGATCAGCATCGGCATGCTTAGCACGTCGTTTGGTAGAAATCCACGTGCGCGTTCTGCCAAAAGCACCATTTGCATGCACATCTTGTGGTTTTGCAGAAAACTTCATCCGCGTCTACCAAAAGATGCATGTGCATGCTTAAAACGCGTTTTCGCACAAATCCGTGCGCGGGGTGCTAAAAAGAGCAGCATCGGCATTCTTAGCACGTCGTTTGGTAGAAATCCACGTGCGCGTTCTGCAAAAAGCACCATTTGCATGCACATCTTGTGGTTTTGCAGAAAACTTCATCCGCGTCTACCAAAAGATGCATGTGCATGCTTAAAACGCGTTTTCGCACAAATGCGTGCGCGGGTGCTAAAAAGAGCAGCATCGGCATGCTTAGCACGTCGTTTGGTAGAAATCCACGAGCGCGTTCTGCAAAAAGCACCATTTGCATGCACATCTTGTGGTTTTGCAGAAAACTTCATCCGCGTCTACCAAAAGATGCATGTGCATGCTTAAAACGCGTTTTCGCACAAATGCGTGCGCGGGTGCTAAAAAGAGCAGCATCGGCATGCTTAGCACGTCGTTTGGTAGAAATCCACGTGCGCGTTCTGCCAAAAGCACCATTTGCATGCACATCTTGTGGTTTTGCAGAAAACTTCATCCGCGTCTACCAAAAGATGCATGTGCATGCTTAAAACGCGTTTTCGCACAAATACGTGCGCGGGTGCTAAAAAGAGCAGCATCGGCATGCTTAGCACGTCGTTTGGTAGAAATCCACGTGCGCGTTCTGCAAAAAGCACCATTTGCATGCACATCTTGTGGTTTTGCAGAAAACTTCATCCGCGTCTACCAAAAGATGCATGTGCATGCTTAAAACGCGTTTTCGCACAAATGCGTGCGCGGGTGCTAAAAAGAGCAGCATCGGCATGCTTAGCACGTTGTTTGGTAGAAATCCACGTGCGCGTTCTGCAAAAAGCACCATTTGCATGCACATCTTGTGGTTTTGCAGAAAACCTCATCCGCGTCTACCAAAAGATGCATGTGCATGCTTAAAACGCGTTTTCGCACAAATGCGTGCGCGGGTGCTAAAAAGAGCAGCATCGGCATGCTTAGCACGTCGTTTGGTAGAAATCCACGTGCGCGTTCTGCAAAAAGCACCATTTGCATGCACATCTTGTGGTTTTGCAGAAAACTTCATCCGCGTCTACCAAAAGATGCATGTGCATGCTTAAAACGCGTTTTCGCACAAATGCGTGCGCGAGTGCAAAAAATAGCAGCATCGGCATGCTTAGCACGTCGTTTGGTAGAACTCCACGTGCGCGTTCTGCAAAAAGCAGCATTTGCATGCACATCTTGTCGTTTTGCAGAAAACTTCATCCGCGTCTACCAAAAGATGCATGTGCATGCTTAAACGCGTTTTCGCACAAATGCGTGCGCGGGTGCTAAAAAGAGCAGCATCGGCATGCTTAGCACGTCGTTTGGTAGAAATCCACGTGCGCGTTCTGCCAAAAAGCACCATTTGCATGCACATCTTGTGGTTTTGCAGAAAACTTCATCCGCGTCTACCAAAAGATGCATGTGCATGCTTAAAACGCGTTTTCGCACAAATCCATGCGCGGGTGCTAAAAAGAGCAGCATCGGCATGCTTAGCACGTCGTTTGGTAGAAATCCACGTGCGCGTTCTGCAAAAAGCACCATTTGCATGCACATCTTGTGGTTTTGCAGAAAACTTCATCCGCGTCTACCAAAAGATGCATGTGCATGCTTAAAACGCGTTTTCGCACAAATGCGGGCGCGGGTGCTAAAAAGAGCAGCATCGGCATGCTTAGCACGTCGTTTGGTAGAAATCCACGTGCGCGTTCTGCAAAAAGCACCATTTGCATGCACATCTTGTGGTTTTGCAGAAAACTTCATCCGCGTCTACCAAAAGATGCATGTGCATGCTTAAAACGCGTTTTCGCACAAATGCGTGCGCGGGTGCTAAAAAGAGCAGCATGGCATGCTTAGCACGTCGTTTGGTAGAAATCCACGTGCGCGTTCTGCAAAAAGCACCATTTGCATGCACATCTTGTGGTTTTGCAGAAAACTTCATCCGCGTCTACCAAAAGATGCATGTGCATGCTTAAAACACGTTTTCGCACAAATGCGTGCGCGGGTGCTAAAAAGAGCAGCATCGGCATGCTTAGCACGTCGTTTGGTAGAAATCCACGTGCGCGTTCTGCAAAAAGCACCATTTGCATGCACATCTTGTGGTTTTGCAGAAAACTTCATCCGCGTCTACCAAAAGATGCATGTGCATGCTTAAAACGCGTTTTCGCACAAATGCGTTCGCGGGTGCTAAAAAGAGCAGCATCGGCATGCTTAGCACGTCGTTTGGTAGAAATCCACGTGCGCGTTCTGCAAAAAGCACCATTTGCATGCACATCTTGTGGTTTTGCAGAAAACTTCATCCGCGTCTACCAAAAGATGCATGTGCATGCTTAAAACGCGTTTTCGCACAAATCCGTGCGCGGGTGCTAAAAAGAGCAGAATCGGCATGCTTAGCACGTCGTTTGGTAGAAATCCACGTGCGCGTTCTGCAAAAAGCACCATTTGCATGCACATCTTGTGGTTTTGCAGAAAACTTCATCCGCGTCTACCAAAAGATGCATGTGCATGCTTAAAACGCGTTTTCGCACAAATGCGTGCGCGGGTGCTAAAAAGATCAGCATCGGCATGCTTAGCACGTCGTTTGGTAGAAATCCACGTGCGCGTTCTGCCAAAAGCACCATTTGCATGCACATCTTGTGGTTTTGCAGAAAACTTCATCCGCGTCTACCAAAAGATGCATGTGCATGCTTAAAACGCGTTTTCGCACAAATCCGTGCGCGGGTGCTAAAAAGAGCAGCATCGGCATTCTTAGCACGTCGTTTGGTAGAAATCCACGTGCGCGTTCTGCAAAAAGCACCATTTGCATGCACATCTTGTGGTTTTGCAGAAAACTTCATCCGCGTCTACCAAAAGATGCATGTGCATGCTTAAAACGCGTTTTCGCACAAATGCGTGCGCGGGTGCTAAAAAGAGCAGCATCGGCATGCTTAGCACGTCGTTTGGTAGAAATCCACGAGCGCGTTCTGCAAAAAGCACCATTTGCATGCACATCTTGTGGTTTTGCAGAAAACTTCATCCGCGTCTACCAAAAGATGCATGTGCATGCTTAAAACGCGTTTTCGCACAAATGCGTGCGCGGGTGCTAAAAAGAGCAGCATCGGCATGCTTAGCACGTCGTTTGGTAGAAATCCACGTGCGCGTTCTGCCAAAAGCACCATTTGCATGCACATCTTGTGGTTTTGCAGAAAACTTCATCCGCGTCTACCAAAAGATGCATGTGCATGCTTAAAACGCGTTTTCGCACAAATACGTGCGCGGGTGCTAAAAAGAGCAGCATCGGCATGCTTAGCACGTCGTTTGGTAGAAATCCACGTGCGCGTTCTGCAAAAAGCACCATTTGCATGCACATCTTGTGGTTTTGCAGAAAACTTCATCCGCGTCTACCAAAAGATGCATGTGCATGCTTAAAACGCGTTTTCGCACAAATGCGTGCGCGGGTGCTAAAAAGAGCAGCATCGGCATGCTTAGCACGTTGTTTGGTAGAAATCCACGTGCGCGTTCTGCAAAAAGCACCATTTGCATGCACATCTTGTGGTTTTGCAGAAAACCTCATCCGCGTCTACCAAAAGATGCATGTGCATGCTTAAAACGCGTTTTCGCACAAATGCGTGCGCGGGTGCTAAAAAGAGCAGCATCGGCATGCTTAGCACGTCGTTTGGTAGAAATCCACGTGCGCGTTCTGCAAAAAGCACCATTTGCATGCACATCTTGTGGTTTTGCAGAAAACTTCATCCGCGTCTACCAAAAGATGCATGTGCATGCTTAAAACGCGTTTTCGCACAAATGCGTGCGCGAGTGCAAAAAATAGCAGCATCGGCATGCTTAGCACGTCGTTTGGTAGAACTCCACGTGCGCGTTCTGCAAAAAGCAGCATTTGCATGCACATCTTGTCGTTTTGCAGAAAACTTCATCCGCGTCTACCAAAAGATGCATGTGCATGCTTAAAACGCGTTTTCGCACAAATGCGTGCGCGGGTGCTAAAAAGAGCAGCATCGGCATGCTTAGCACGTCGTTTGGTAGAAATCCACGTGCGCGTTCTGCCAAAAGCACCATTTGCATGCACATCTTGTGGTTTTGCAGAAAACTTCATCCGCGTCTACCAAAAGATGCATGTGCATGCTTAAAACGCGTTTTCGCACAAATCCATGCGCGGGTGCTAAAAAGAGCAGCATCGGCATGCTTAGCACGTCGTTTGGTAGAAATCCACGTGCGCGTTCTGCAAAAAGCACCATTTGCATGCACATCTTGTGGATTTGCAGAAAACTTCATCCGCGTCTACCAAAAGATGCATGTGCATGCTTAAAACGCGTTTTCGCACAAATGCGGGCGCGGGTGCTAAAAAGAGCAGCATCGGCATGCTTAGCACGTCGTTTGGTAGAAATCCACGTGCGCGTTCTGCAAAAAGCACCATTTGCATGCACATCTTGTGGTTTTGCAGAAAACTTCATCCGCGTCTACCAAAAGATGCATGTGCATGCTTAAAACGCGTTTTCGCACAAATGCGTGCGCGGGTGCTAAAAAGAGCAGCATGGCATGCTTAGCACGTCGTTTGGTAGAAATCCACGTGCGCGTTCTGCAAAAAGCACCATTTGCATGCACATCTTGTGGTTTTGCAGAAAACTTCATCCGCGTCTACCAAAAGATGCATGTGCATGCTTAAAACGCGTTTTCGCACAAATGCGTGCGCGGGTGCTAAAAAGAGCAGCATCGGCATGCTTAGCACGTCGTTTCGTAGAAATCCACGTGCGCGTTCTGCAAAAAGCACCATTTGCATGCACATCTTGTGGTTTTGCAGAAAACTTCATCCGCGTCTACCAAAAGATGCATGTGCATGCTTAAAACACGTTTTCGCACAAATGCGTGCGCGGGTGCTAAAAAGAGCAGCATCGGCATGCTTAGCACGTCGTTTGGTAGAAATCCACGTGCGCGTTCTGCCAAAAGCACCATTTGCATGCACATCTTGAGGTTTTGCAGAAAACTTCATCCGCGTCTACCAAAAGATGCATGTGCATGCTTAAAACGCGTTTTCGCACAAATGCGTGCGCGGGTGCTAAAAATAGCAGCATCGGCATGCTTAGCACGTCGTTTGGTAGAAATCCACGTGCGCGTTCTGCAAAAAGCACCATTTGCATGCACATCTTGTGGTTTTGCAGAAAACTTCATCCGCGTCTACCAAAAGATGCATGTGCATGCTTAAAACGCGTTTTCGCACAAATGCGTGCGCGGGTGCTAAAAAGAGCAGCATCGGCATGCTTAGCACGTCGTTTGGTAGAAATCCACGTGCGCGTTCTGCCAAAAGCACCATTTGCATGCACATTTTGTGGTTTTGCAGAAAACTTCATCCGCGTCTACCAAAAGATGCATGTGCATGCTTAAAACGCGTTTTCGCACAAATCCGTGCGCGGGTGCTAAAAAGAGCAGCATCGGCAAGCTTAGCACGTCGTTTGGTAGAAATCCACGTGCGCGTTCTGCAAAAAGCACCATTTGCATGCACATCTTGTGGTTTTGCAGAAAACTTCATCCGCGTCTACCAAAAGATGCATGTGCATGCTTAAAACGCGTTTTCGCACAAATGCGTGCGCGGGTGCTAAAAAGAGCAGCATCGGCATGCTTAGCACGTCGTTTCGTAGAAATCCACGTGCGCGTTCTGCAAAAAGCACCATTTGCATGCACATCTTGTGGTTTTGCAGAAAACTTCATCCGCGTCTACCAAAAGATGCATGTGCATGCTTAAAACACGTTTTCGCACAAATGCGTGCGCGGGTGCTAAAAAGAGCAGCATCGGCATGCTTAGCACGTCGTTTGGTAGAAATCCACGTGCGCGTTCTGCCAAAAGCACCATTTGCATGCACATCTTGTGGTTTTGCAGAAAACTTCATCCGCGTCTACCAAAAGATGCATGTGCATGCTTAAAACGCGTTTTCGCACAAATGCGTGCGCGGGTGCTAAAAATAGCAGCATCGGCATGCTTAGCACGTCGTTTGGTAGAAATCCACGTGCGCGTTCTGCAAAAAGCACCATTTGCATGCACATCTTGTGGTTTTGCAGAAAACTTCATCCGCGTCTACCGAAAGATGCATGTGCATGCTTAAAACGCGTTTTCGCACAAATGCGTGCGCGGGTGCTAAAAAGAGCAGCATCGGCATGCTTAGCACGTCGTTTGGTAGAAATCCACGTGCGCGTTCTGCCAAAAGCACCATTTGCATGCACATCTTGTGGTTTTGCAGAAAACTTCATCCGCGTCTACCAAAAGATGCATGTGCATGCTTAAAACGCGTTTTCGCACAAATCCGTGCGCGGGTGCTAAAAAGAGCAGCATCGGCATGCTTAGCAAGTCGTTTGGTAGAAATCCACGTGCGCGTTCTGCAAAAAGCACCATTTGCATGCACATCTTGTGGTTTTGCAGAAAACTTCATCCGCGTCTACCAAAAGATGCATGTGCATGCTTAAAACGCGTTTTCGCACAAATGCGTGCGCGGGTGCTAAAAAGAGCAGCATCGGCATGCTTAGCACGTCGTTTGGTAGCAATCCACGTGCGCGTTCTGCAAAAAGCACCATTTGCATGCACATCTTGTGGTTTTGCAGAAAACTTCATCCGCGTCTACCAAAAGATGCATGTGCATGCTTAAAACGCGTTTTCGCACAAATGCGTTCGCGGGTGCTAAAAAGAGCAGCATCGGCATGCTTAGCACGTCGTTTGGTAGAAATCCACGTGCGCGTTCTGCAAAAAGCACCATTTGCATGCACATCTTGTGGTTTTGCAGAAAACTTCATCCGCGTCTACCAAAAGATGCATGTGCATGCTTAAAACGCGTTTTCGCACAAATCCGTGCGCGGGTGCTAAAAAGAGCAGAATCGGCATGCTTAGCACGTCGTTTGGTAGAAATCCACGTGCGCGTTCTGCAAAAAGCACCATTTGCATGCACATCTTGTGGTTTTGCAGAAAACTTCATCCGCGTCTACCAAAAGATGCATGTGCATGCTTAAAACGCGTTTTCGCACAAATGCGTGCGCGGGTGCTAAAAAGATCAGCATCGGCATGCTTAGCACGTCGTTTGGTAGAAATCCACGTGCGCGTTCTGCCAAAAGCACCATTTGCATGCACATCTTGTGGTTTTGCAGAAAACTTCATCCGCGTCTACCAAAAGATGCATGTGCATGCTTAAAACGCGTTTTCGCACAAATGCGTGCGCGGGTGCTAAAAAGAGCAGCATCGGCATGCTTAGCACGTTGTTTGGTAGAAATCCACGTGCGCGTTCTGCAAAAAGCACCATTTGCATGCACATCTTGTGGTTTTGCAGAAAACTTCATCCGCGTCTGCCAAAAGATGCATGTGCATGCTTAAAACGCGTTTTCGCACAAATGCGTGCGCGGGTGCTAAAAAGAGCAGCATCGGCATGCTTAGCACGTCGTTTGGTAGAAATCCACGTGCGCGTTCTGCAAAAAGCACCATTTGCATGCACATCTTGTGGTTTTGCAGAAAACTTCATCCGCGTCTACCAAAAGATGCATGCGCATGCTTAAAACGCGTTTTCGCACAAATGCGTGCGCGGGTGCTAAAAAGAGCAGCATCGGCATGCTTAGCACGTCGTTTGGTAGAAATCCACGTGCGCGTTCTGCAAAAAGCACCATTTGCATGCACATCTTGTGGTTTTGCAGAAAACTTCATCCGCGCCTACCAAAAGATGCATGTGCATGCTTAAAACGCTTTTTCGCACAAATGCGTGCGCGGGTGCTAAAAATAGCAGCATCGGCATGCTTAGCACGTCGTTTGGTACAAATCCACGTGCGCGTTCTGCAAAAAGCACCATTTGCATGCACATCTTGTGGTTTTGCAGAAAACTTCATCCGCGTCTACCAAAAGATGCATGTGCATGCTTAAAACGCGTTTTCGCACAAATGCGTGCGCGGGTGCTAAAAAGAGCAGCATCGGCATGCTTAGCACGTCGTTTGGTAGAAATCCACGTGCGCGTTCTGCAAAAAGCACCATTTGCATGCACATCTTGTGGTTTTGCAGAAAACTTCATCCGCGTCTACCAAAAGATGCATGTGCATGCTTAAAACGCGTTTTCGCACAAATGCGTGCGCGGGTGCTAAAAAGAGCAGCATCGGCATGCTTAGCACGTCGTTTGGTAGAAATCCACGTGCGCGTTCTGCCAAAAGCACCATTTGCATGCACATCTTGTGGTTTTGCAGAAAACTTCATCCGCGTCTACCAAAAGATGCATGTGCACGCTTAAAACGCGTTTTCGCACAAATCCGTGCGCGGGTGCTAAAAACAGCAGCATCGGCATGCTTAGCACGTCGTTTGGTAGAAATCCACGTGCGCGTTCTGCAAAAAGCACCATTTGCATGCACATCTTGTGGTTTTGCAGAAAACTTCATCCGCGTCTACCAAAAGATGCATGTGCATGCTTAAAACGCGTTTTCGCACAAATGCGTGCGCGGGTGCTAAAAAGAGCAGCATCGGCATGCTTAGCACGTCGTTTGGTAGCAATCCACGTGCGCGTTCTGCAAAAAGCACCATTTGCATGCACATCTTGTGGTTTTGCAGAAAACTTCATCCGCGTCTACCAAAAGATGCATGTGCATGCTTAAAACGCGTTTTCGCACAAATGCGTGCGCGGGTGCTAAAAATAGCAGCATCGGCATGCTTAGCACGTCGTTTGGTAGAAATCCACGTGCGCGTTCTGCAAAAAGCACCATTTGCATGCACATCTTGTGGTTTTGCAGAAAACTTCATCCGCGTCTACCAAAAGATGCATGTGCATGCTTAAAACGCGTTTTCGCACAAATGCGTGCGCGGGTGCTAAAAAGAGCAGCATCGGCATGCTTAGCACTTCGTTTGGTAGAAATCCACGTGCGCGTTCTGCCAAAAGCACCATTTGCATGCACATCTTGTGGTTTTGCAGAAAACTTCATCCGCGTCTACCAAAAGATGCATGTGCATGCTTAAAACGCGTTTTCGCACAAATGCGTGCGCGGGTGCTAAAAAGAGCAGCATCGGCATGCTTAGCACGTCGTTTGGTAGAAATCCACGTGCCCGTTCTGCCAAAAGCACAATTTGCATGCACATCTTGTGGTTTTGCAGAAAACTTCATCCGCGTCTACCAAAAGATGCATGTGCATGCTTAAAACGCGTTTTCGCACAAATCCGTGCGCGGGTGCGAAAAAGAGCAGTATCGGCAAGCTTAGCACGTCGTTTGGTAGAAATCCACGTGCGCGTTCTGCAAAAAGCACCATTTGCATGCACATCTTGTGGTTTTGCAGAAAACTTCATCCGCGTCTACCAAAAGATGCATGTGCATGCTTAAAACGCGTTTTCGCACAAATGCGTGCGCGGGTGCTAAAAAGAGCAGCATCGGCATGCTTAGCACGTCGTTTGGTAGAAATCCACGTGCGCGTTCTGCAAAAAGCACCATTTGCATGCACATCTTGTGGTTTTGCAGAAAACTTCATCCGCGTCTACCAAAAGATGCATGTGCATGCTTAAAACACGTTTTCGCACAAATGCGTGCGCGGGTGCTAAAAAGAGCAGCATCGGCATGCTTAGCACGTCGTATGGTAGAAATCCACGTGCGCGTTCTGCCAAAAGCACCATTTGCATGCACATCTTGTGGTTTTGCAGAAAACTTCATCCGCGTCTACCAAAAGATGCATGTGCATGCTTAAAACGCGTTTTCGCACAAATGCGTGCGCGGGTGCTAAAAATAGCAGCATCGGCATGCTTAGCACGTCGTTTGGTAGAAATCCACGTGCGCGTTCTGCAAAAAGCACCATTTGCATGCACATCTTGTGGTTTTGCAGAAAACTTCATCCGCGTCTACCAAAAGATGCATGTGCATGCTTAAAACGCGTTTTCGCACAAATGCGTGCGCGGGTGCTAAAAAGAGCAGCATCGGCATGCTTAGCACGTCGTTTGGTAGAAATCCACGTGCGCGTTCTGCCAAAAGCACCATTTGCATGCACATCTTGTGGTTTTGCAGAAAACTTCATCCGCGTCTACCAAAAGATGCATGTGCATGCTTAAAACGCGTTTTCGCACAAATCCGTGCGCGGGTGCTAAAAAGAGCAGCATCGGCATGCTTAGCAAGTCGTTTGGTAGAAATCCACGTGCGCGTTCTGCAAAAAGCACCATTTGCATGCACATCTTGTGGTTTTGCAGAAAACTTCATCCGCGTCTACCAAAAGATGCATGTGCATGCTTAAAACGCGTTTTCGCACAAATGCGTGCGCGGGTGCTAAAAAGAGCAGCATCGGCATGCTTAGCACGTCGTTTGGTAGCAATCCACGTGCGCGTTCTGCAAAAAGCACCATTTGCATGCACATCTTGTGGTTTTGCAGAAAACTTCATCCGCGTCTACCAAAAGATGCATGTGCATGCTTAAAACGCGTTTTCGCACAAATGCGTTCGCGGGTGCTAAAAAGAGCAGCATCGGCATGCTTAGCACGTCGTTTGGTAGAAATCCACGTGCGCGTTCTGCAAAAAGCACCATTTGCATGCACATCTTGTGGTTTTGCAGAAAACTTCATCCGCGTCTACCAAAAGATGCATGTGCATGCTTAAAACGCGTTTTCGCACAAATCCGTGCGCGGGTGCTAAAAAGAGCAGAATCGGCATGCTTAGCACGTCGTTTGGTAGAAATCCACGTGCGCGTTCTGCAAAAAGCACCATTTGCATGCACATCTTGTGGTTTTGCAGAAAACTTCATCCGCGTCTACCAAAAGATGCATGTGCATGCTTAAAACGCGTTTTCGCACAAATGCGTGCGCGGGTGCTAAAAAGATCAGCATCGGCATGCTTAGCACGTCGTTTGGTAGAAATCCACGTGCGCGTTCTGCCAAAAGCACCATTTGCATGCACATCTTGTGGTTTTGCAGAAAACTTCATCCGCGTCTACCAAAAGATGCATGTGCATGCTTAAAACGCGTTTTCGCACAAATCCGTGCGCGGGTGCTAAAAAGAGCAGCATCGGCATTCTTAGCACGTCGTTTGGTAGAAATCCACGTGCGCGTTCTGCAAAAAGCACCATTTGCATGCACATCTTGTGGTTTTGCAGAAAACTTCATCCGCGTCTACCAAAAGATGCATGTGCATGCTTAAAACGCGTTTTCGCACAAATGCGTGCGCGGGTGCTAAAAAGAGCAGCATCGGCATGCTTAGCACGTCGTTTGGTAGAAATCCACGAGCGCGTTCTGCAAAAAGCACCATTTGCATGCACATCTTGTGGTTTTGCAGAAAACTTCATCCGCGTCTACCAAAAGATGCATGTGCATGCTTAAAACGCGTTTTCGCACAAATGCGTGCGCGGGTGCTAAAAAGAGCAGCATCGGCATGCTTAGCACGTCGTTTGGTAGAAATCCACGTGCGCGTTCTGCCAAAAGCACCATTTGCATGCACATCTTGTGGTTTTGCAGAAAACTTCATCCGCGTCTACCAAAAGATGCATGTGCATGCTTAAAACGCGTTTTCGCACAAATACGTGCGCGGGTGCTAAAAAGAGCAGCATCAGCATGCTTAGCACGTCGTTTGGTAGAAATCCACGTGCGCGTTCTGCAAAAAGCACCATTTGCATGCACATCTTGTGGTTTTGCAGAAAACTTCATCCGCGTCTACCAAAAGATGCATGTGCATGCTTAAAACGCGTTTTCGCACAAATGCGTGCGCGGGTGCTAAAAAGAGCAGCATCGGCATGCTTAGCACGTTGTTTGGTAGAAATCCACGTGCGCGTTCTGCAAAAAGCACCATTTGCATGCACATCTTGTGGTTTTGCAGAAAACCTCATCCGCGTCTACCAAAAGATGCATGTGCATGCTTAAAACGCGTTTTCGCACAAATGCGTGCGCGGGTGCTAAAAAGAGCAGCATCGGCATGCTTAGCACGTCGTTTGGTAGAAATCCACGTGCGCGTTCTGCAAAAAGCTCCATTTGCATGCACATCTTGTGGTTTTGCAGAAAACTTCATCCGCGTCTACCAAAAGATGCATGTGCATGCTTAAAACGCGTTTTCGCACAAATGCGTGCGCGAGTGCAAAAAATAGCAGCATCGGCATGCTTAGCACGTCGTTTGGTAGAACTCCACGTGCGCGTTCTGCAAAAAGCAGCATTTGCATGCACATCTTGTCGTTTTGCATAAAACTTCATCCGCGTCTACCAAAAGATGCATGTGCATGCTTAAAACGCGTTTTCGCACAAATGCGTGCGCGGGTGCTAAAAAGAGCAGCATCGGCATGCTTAGCACGTCGTTTGGTAGAAATCCACGTGCGCGTTCTGCCAAAAGCACCATTTGCATGCACATCTTGTGGTTTTGCAGAAAACTTCATCCGCGTCTACCAAAAGATGCATGTGCATGCTTAAAACGCGTTTTCGCACAAATCCATGCGCGGGTGCTAAAAAGAGCAGCATCGGCATGCTTAGCACGTCGTTTGGTAGAAATCCACGTGCGCGTTCTGCAAAAAGCACCATTTGCATGCACATCTTGTGGTTTTGCAGAAAACTTCATCCGCGTCTACCAAAAGATGCATGTGCATGCTTAAAACGCGTTTTCGCACAAATGCGGGCGCGGGTGCTAAAAAGAGCAGCATCGGCATGCTTAGCACGTCGTTTGGTAGAAATCCACGTGCGCGTTCTGCAAAAAGCACCATTTGCATGCACATCTTGTGGTTTTGCAGAAAACTTCATCCGCGTCTACCAAAAGATGCATGTGCATGCTTAAAACGCGTTTTCGCACAAATGCGTGCGCGGGTGCTAAAAAGAGCAGCATGGCATGCTTAGCACGTCGTTTGGTAGAAATCCACGTGCGCGTTCTGCAAAAAGCACCATTTGCATGCACATCTTGTGGTTTTGCAGAAAACTTCATCCGCGTCTACCAAAAGATGCATGTGCATGCTTAAAACGCGTTTTCGCACAAATGCGTGCGCGGGTGCTAAAAAGAGCAGCATCGGCATGCTTAGCACGTCGTTTCGTAGAAATCCACGTGCGCGTTCTGCAAAAAGCACCATTTGCATGCACATCTTGTGGTTTTGCAGAAAACTTCATCCGCGTCTACCAAAAGATGCATGTGCATGCTTAAAACACGTTTTCGCACAAATGCGTGCGCGGGTGCTAAAAAGAGCAGCATCGGCATGCTTAGCACGTCGTTTGGTAGAAATCCACGTGCGCGTTCTGCCAAAAGCACCATTTGCATGCACATCTTGAGGTTTTGCAGAAAACTTCATCCGCGTCTACCAAAAGATGCATGTGCATGCTTAAAACGCGTTTTCGCACAAATGCGTGCGCGGGTGCTAAAAATAGCAGCATCGGCATGCTTAGCACGTCGTTTGGTAGAAATCCACGTGCGCGTTCTGCAAAAAGCACCATTTGCATGCACATCTTGTGGTTTTGCAGAAAACTTCATCCGCGTCTACCAAAAGATGCATGTGCATGCTTAAAACGCGTTTTCGCACAAATGCGTGCGCGGGTGCTAAAAAGAGCAGCATCGGCATGCTTAGCACGTCGTTTGGTAGAAATCCACGTGCGCGTTCTGCCAAAAGCACCATTTGCATGCACATTTTGTGGTTTTGCAGAAAACTTCATCCGCGTCTACCAAAAGATGCATGTGCATGCTTAAAACGCGTTTTCGCACAAATCCGTGCGCGGCTGCTAAAAAGAGCAGCATCGGCAAGCTTAGCACGTCGTTTGGTAGAAATCCACGTGCGCGTTCTGCAAAAAGCACCATTTGCATGCACATCTTGTGGTTTTGCAGAAAACTTCATCCGCGTCTACCAAAAGATGCATGTGCATGCTTAAAACGCGTTTTCGCACAAATGCGTGCGCGGGTGCTAAAAAGAGCAGCATCGGCATGCTTAGCACGTCGTTTCGTAGAAATCCACGTGCGCGTTCTGCAAAAAGCACCATTTGCATGCACATCTTGTGGTTTTGCAGAAAACTTCATCCGCGTCTACCAAAAGATGCATGTGCATGCTTAAAACACGTTTTCGCACAAATGCGTGCGCGGGTGCTAAAAAGAGCAGCATCGGCATGCTTAGCACGTCGTTTGGTAGAAATCCACGTGCGCGTTCTGCCAAAAGCACCATTTGCATGCACATCTTGTGGTTTTGCAGAAAACTTCATCCGCGTCTACCAAAAGATGCATGTGCATGCTTAAAACGCGTTTTCGCACAAATGCGTGCGCGGGTGCTAAAAATAGCAGCATCGGCATGCTTAGCACGTCGTTTGGTAGAAATCCACGTGCGCGTTCTGCAAAAAGCACCATTTGCATGCACATCTTGTGGTTTTGCAGAAAACTTCATCCGCGTCTACCAAAAGATGCATGTGCATGCTTAAAACGCGTTTTCGCACAAATGCGTGCGCGGGTGCTAAAAAGAGCAGCATCGGCATGCTTAGCACGTCGTTTGGTAGAAATCCACGTGCGCGTTCTGCCAAAAGCACCATTTGCATGCACATCTTGTGGTTTTGCAGAAAACTTCATCCGCGTCTACCAAAAGATGCATGTGCATGCTTAAAACGCGTTTTCGCACAAATCCGTGCGCGGGTGCTAAAAAGAGCAGCATCGGCATGCTTAGCAAGTCGTTTGGTAGAAATCCACGTGCGCGTTCTGCAAAAAGCACCATTTGCATGCACATCTTGTGGTTTTGCAGAAAACTTCATCCGCGTCTACCAAAAGATGCATGTGCATGCTTAAAACGCGTTTTCGCACAAATGCGTGCGCGGGTGCTAAAAAGAGCAGCATCGGCATGCTTAGCACGTCGTTTGGTAGCAATCCACGTGCGCGTTCTGCAAAAAGCACCATTTGCATGCACATCTTGTGGTTTTGCAGAAAACTTCATCCGCGTCTACCAAAAGATGCATGTGCATGCTTAAAACGCGTTTTCGCACAAATGCGTTCGCGGGTGCTAAAAAGAGCAGCATCGGCATGCTTAGCACGTCGTTTGGTAGAAATCCACGTGCGCGTTCTGCAAAAAGCACCATTTGCATGCACATCTTGTGGTTTTGCAGAAAACTTCATCCGCGTCTACCAAAAGATGCATGTGCATGCTTAAAACGCGTTTTCGCACAAATCCGTGCGCGGGTGCTAAAAAGAGCAGAATCGGCATGCTTAGCACGTCGTTTGGTAGAAATCCACGTGCGCGTTCTGCAAAAAGCACCATTTGCATGCACATCTTGTGGTTTTGCAGAAAACTTCATCCGCGTCTACCAAAAGATGCATGTGCATGCTTAAAACGCGTTTTCGCACAAATGCGTGCGCGGGTGCTAAAAAGATCAGCATCGGCATGCTTAGCACGTCGTTTGGTAGAAATCCACGTGCGCGTTCTGCCAAAAGCACCATTTGCATGCACATCTTGTGGTTTTGCAGAAAACTTCATCCGCGTCTACCAAAAGATGCATGTGCATGCTTAAAACGCGTTTTCGCACAAATGCGTGCGCGGGTGCTAAAAAGAGCAGCATCGGCATGCTTAGCACGTTGTTTGGTAGAAATCCACGTGCGCGTTCTGCAAAAAGCACCATTTGCATGCACATCTTGTGGTTTTGCAGAAAACTTCATCCGCGTCTACCAAAAGATGCATGTGCATGCTTAAAACGCGTTTTCGCACAAATGCGTGCGCGGGTGCTAAAAAGAGCAGCATCGGCATGCTTAGCACGTCGTTTGGTAGAAATCCACGTGCGCGTTCTGCAAAAAGCACCATTTGCATGCACATCTTGTGGTTTTGCAGAAAACTTCATCCGCGTCTACCAAAAGATGCATGCGCATGCTTAAAACGCGTTTTCGCACAAATGCGTGCGCGGGTGCTAAAAAGAGCAGCATCGGCATGCTTAGCACGTCGTTTGGTAGAAATCCACGTGCGCGTTCTGCAAAAAGCACCATTTGCATGCACATCTTGTGGTTTTGCAGAAAACTTCATCCGCGTCTACCAAAAGATGCATGTGCATGCTTAAAACGCGTTTTCGCACAAATTCGTGCGCGGGTGCTAAAAATAGCAGCATCGGCATGCTTAGCACGTCGTTTGGTAGAAATCCACGTGCGCGTTCTGCAAAAAGCACCATTTGCATGCACATCTTGTGGTTTTGCAGAAAACTTCATCCGCGTCTACCAAAAGATGCATGTGCATGCTTAAAACGCGTTTTCGCACAAATGCGTGCGCGGGTGCTAAAAAGAGCAGCATCGGCATGCTTAGCACGTCGTTTGGTAGAAATCTACGTGCGCGTTCTGCCAAAAGCACCATTTGCATGCACATCTTGTGGTTTTGCAGAAAACTTCATCCGCGTCTACCAAAAGATGCATGTGCATGCTTAAAACGCGTTTTCGCACAAATCCGTGCGCGGGTGCTAAAAAGAGCAGCATCGGCATGCTTAGCACGTCGTTTGGTAGAAATCCACGTGCGCGTTCTGCAAAAAGCACCATTTGCATGCACATCTTGTGGTTTTGCAGAAAACTTCATCCGCGTCTACCAAAAGATGCATGTGCATGCTTAAAAGTGCGTTTTCGCACAAATCCGTGCGCGGGTGCTAAAAAGAGCAGCATCGGCATGCTTAGCACGTCGTTTGGTAGAAATCCACGTGCGCGTTCTGCAAAAAGCACCATTTGCATGCACATCTTGTGGTTTTGCAGAAAACTTCATCCGCGTTTACCAAAAGATGCATGTGCATGCTTAAAACGCGTTTTCGCACAAATGCGTGCGCGGGTGCTAAAAAGAGCAGCATCGGCATGCTTAGCACGTCGTTTGGTAGAAATCCACGTGCGCGTTCTGCAAAAAGCACCATTTGCATGCACATCTTGTGGTTTTGCAGAAAACTTCATCCGCGTCTACCAAAAGATGCATGCGAATGCTTAAAACGCGTTTTCGCACAAATGCGTGCGCGGGTGCTAAAAACAGCAGCATCGGCATGCTTAGCACGTCGTTTGGTAGAAATCCACGTGCGCGTTCTGCAAAAAGCACCATTTGCGTGCACATCTTGTGGTTTTGCAGAAAACTTCATCCGCGTCTACCAAAAGATGCATGTGCATGCTTAAAACGCGTTTTCGCACAAATGCGTGCGCGGGTGCTAAAAATAGCAGTTCGGCATGCTTAGCACGTCGTTTGGTAGAAATCCACGTGCGCGTTCTGCAAAAAGCACCATTTGCATGCACATCTTGTGGTTTTGCAGAAAACTTCATCCGCGTCTACCAAAAGATGCATGTGCATGCTTAAAACGCGTTTTCGCACAAATGCGTGCGCGGGTGCTAAAAAGAGCAGCATCGGCATGCTTAGCACGTCGTTTGGTAGAAATCTACGTGCGCGTTCTGCCAAAAGCACCATTTGCATGCACATCTTGTGGTTTTGCAGAAAACTTCATCCGCGTCTACCAAAAGATGCATGTGCATGCTTAAAACGCGTTTTCGCACAAATCCGTGCGCGGGTGCTAAAAAGAGCAGCATCGGCATGCTTAGCACGTTGTTTGGTAGAAATCCACGTGCGCGTTCTGCAAAAAGCACCATTTGCATGCACATCTTGTGGTTTTGCAGAAAACTTCATCCGCGTCTACCAAAAGATGCATGTGCATGCTTAAAACGCGTTTTCGCACAAATGCGTGCGCGGGTGCTAAAAAGAGCAGCATCGGCATGCTTAGCACGTCGTTTGGTAGAAATCCACGTGCGCGTTCTGCCAAAAGCACCATTTGCATGCACATCTTGTGGTTTTGCAGAAAACTTCATCCGCGTCTACCAAAAGATGCATGTGCATGCTTAAAACGCGTTTTCGCACAAATGCGTGCGCGGGTGCTAAAAAGAGCAGCATCGGCATGCTTAGCACGTCGTTTGGTAGAAATCCACGTGCGCGTTCTGCAAAAAGCACCATTTGCATGCACATCTTGTGGTTTTGCAGAAAACTTCATCCGCGTCTACCAAAAGATGCATGTGCATGCTTAAAACGCGTTTTCGCACAAATGCGTGCGCGGGTGCTAAAAAGAGCAGCATCGGCATGCTTAGCACGTCGTTTGGTAGAAATCCACGTGCGCGTTCTGCAAAAAGCACCATTTGCATGCACATCTTGTGGTTTTGCAGAAAACTTCATCCGCGTCTACCAAAAGATGCATGTGCTTGCTTAAAACGCTTTTTCGCACAAATGCGTGCGCGGGTGCTAAAAATAGCAGCATCGGCATGCTTAGCACGTCGTTTGGTACAAATCCACGTGCGCGTTCTGCAAAAAGCACCATTTGCATGCACATCTTGTGGTTTTGCAGAAAACTTCATCCGCGTCTACCAAAAGATGCATGCGCATGCTTAAAACACGTTTTCGCACAAATGCGTGCGCGGGTGCTAAAAAGAGCAGCATCGGCATGCTTAGCACGTCGTTTGGTAGAAATCCACGTGCGCGTTCTGCCAAAAGCACCATTTGCATGCACATCTTGTGGTTTTGCAGAAAACTTCATCCGCGTCTACCAAAAGATGCATGTGCATGCTTAAAACGCGTTTTCGCACAAATCCGTGCGCGGGTGCTAAAAAGAGCAGCATCGGCATGCTTAGCACGTCGTTTGGCAGAAATCCACGTGCGCGTTCTGCAAAAAGCACCATTTGCATGCAAATCTTGTGGTTTTGCAGAAAACTTCATCCGCGTCTACCAAAAGATGCATGTGCATGCTTAAAACGCGTTTTCGCACAAATGCGTGCGCGGGTGCTAAAAAGAGCAGCATCGGCATGCTTAGCACGTCGTTTGGTAGAAATCCACGTGCGCGTTCTGCAAAAAGCACCATTTGCATGCACATCTTGTGGTTTTGCAGAAAACTTCATCCGCGTCTACCAAAAGATGCATCTGCATGCTTAAAACGCGTTTTCGCACAAATGCGTGCGCGGGTGCTAAAAAGAGCAGCATCGGCATGCTTAGCACGTCGTTTGGTAGAAATCCACGTGCGCGTTCTGCCAAAAGCACCATTTGCATGCACATCTTGTGGTTTTGCAGAAAACTTCATCCGCGTCTACCAAAAGATGCATGTGCATGCTTAAAACGCGTTTTCGCACAAATGCGTGCGCGGGTGCTAAAAAGAGCAGCATCGGCATGCTTAGCACGTCGTTTGGTAGAAATCCACGTGCGCGTTCTGCAAAAAGCACCATTTGCATGCACATCTTGTGGTTTTGCAGAAAACTTCATCCGCGTCTACCAAAAGATGCATGTGCATGCTTAAAACGCGTTTTCGCACAAATGCGTGCGCGGGTGCTAAAAAGAGCAGCATCGGCATGCTTAGCACGTCGTTTGGTAGAAATCCACGTGCGCGTTCTGCAAAAAGCACCATTTGCATGCACATCTTGTGGTTTTGCAGAAAACTTCATCCGCGTCTACCAAAAGATGCATGTGCATGCTTAAAACGCTTTTTCGCACAAATGCGTGCGCGGGTGCTAAAAATAGCAGCATCGGCATGCTTAGCACGTCGTTTGGTACAAATCCACGTGCGCGTTCTGCAAAAAGCACCATTTGCATGCACATCTTGTGGTTTTGCAGAAAACTTCATCCGCGTCTACCAAAAGATGCATGTGCATGCTTAAAACGCGTTTTCGCACAAATGCGTGCGCGGGTGCTAAAAAGAGCAGCATCGGCATGCTTAGCACGTCGTTTGGTAGAAATCCACGTGCGCGTTCTGCCAAAAGCACCATTTGCATGCACATCTTGTGGTTTTGCAGAAAACTTCATCCGCGTCTACCAAAAGATGCATGTGCATGCTTAAAACGCGTTTTCGCACAAATCTGTGCGCGGGTGCTAAAAAGAGCAGCATCGGCATGCTTAGCACGTCGTTTGGTAGAAATCCACGTGCGCGTTCTGCAAAAAGCACCATTTGCATGCACATCTTGTGGTTTTGCAGAAAACTTCATCCGCGTCTACCAAAAGATGCATGTGCATGCTTAAAACGCGTTCTCGCACAAATGCGTGCGCTGGTGCTAAAAAGAGCAGCATCGGCATGCTTAGCACGTCGTTTGGTAGAAATCCACGTGCGCGTTCTGCCAAAAGCACCATTTGCATGCACATCTTGTGGTTTTGCAGAAAACTTCATCGGCGTCTACCAAAGGATGCATGTGCATGCTTAAAACGCGTTTTCGCACAAATCCGTGCGCGGGTGCTAAAAAGAGCAGCATCGGCATGCTTAGCACGTCGTTTGGTAGAAATCCACGTGCGCGTTCTGCAAAAAGCACCATTTGCATGCACATCTTGTGGTTTTGCAGAAAACTTCATCCGCGTCTACCAAAAGATGCATGTGCATGCTTAAAACGCGTTTTCGCACAAATGCGTGCGCGGGTGCTAAAAAGAGCAGCATCGGCATGCTTAGCACGTCGTTTGGTAGAAATCCACGAGCGCGTTCTGCAAAAAGCACCATTTGCATGCACATCTTGTGGTTTTGCAGAAAACTTCATCCGCGTCTACCAAAAGATGCATGTGCATGCTTAAAACGCGTTTTCGCACAAATGCGTGCGCGGGTGCTAAAAAGAGCAGCATCGGCATGCTTAGCACGTCGTTTGGTAGAAATCCACGTGCGCGTTCTGCCAAAAGCACCATTTGCATGCACATCTTGTGGTTTTGCAGAAAACTTCATCCGCGTCTACCAAAAGATGCATGTGCATGCTTAAAACGCGTTTTCGCACAAATCCGTGCGCGGGTGCTAAAAAGAGCAGCATCGGCATGCTTAGCACGTCGTTTGGTAGAAATCCACGTGCGCGTTCTGCAAAAAGCACCATTTGCATGCACATCTTGTGGTTTTGCAGAAAACTTCATCCGCGTCTACCAAAAGATGCATGTGCATGCTTAAAACGCGTTTTCGCACAAATGCGTGCGCGGGTGCTAAAAAGAGCAGCATCGGCATGCTTAGCACGTCGTTTGGTAGAAATCCACGTGCGCGTTCTGCCAAAAGCACCATTTGCATGCACATCTTGTGGTTTTGCAGAAAACTTCATCCGCGTCTACCAAAAGATGCATGTGCATGCTTAAAACGCGTTTTCGCACAAATCCGTGCGCGGGTGCTAAAAAGAGCAGCATCGGCATGCTTAGCACGTCGTTTGGTAGAAATCCACATGCGCGTTCTGCAAAAAGCACCATTTGCATGCACATCTTGTGGTTTTGCAGAAAACTTCATCCGCGTCTACCAAAAGATGCATGTGCATGCTTAAAACACGTTTTCGCACAAATGCGTGCGCGGGTGCTAAAAAGAGCAGCATCGGCATGCTTAGCACGTCGTTTGGTAGAAATCCACGTGCGCGTTCTGCCAAAAGCACCATTTGCATGCACATCTTGTGGTTTTGCAGAAAACTTCATCCGCGTCTACCAAAAGATGCATGTGCATGCTTAAAACGCGTTTTCGCACAAATCCGTGCGCGGGTGCTAAAAAGAGCAGCATCGGCATGCTTAGCACGTCGTTTGGTAGAAATCCACGTGCGCGTTCTGCAAAAAGCACCATTTGCATGCACATCTTGTGGTTTTGCAGAAAACTTCATCCGCGTCTACCAAAAGATGCATGTGCATGCTTAAAACGCGTTTTCGCACAAATGCGTGCGCGGGTGCTAAAAAGAGCAGCATCGGCATGCTTAGCACGTCGTTTGGTAGAAATCCACGTGCGCGTTCTGCAAAAAGCACCATTTGCATGCACATCTTTGGTTTTGCAGAAAACTTCATCCGCGTCTACCAAAAGATGCATGTGCATGCTTAAAACGCGTTTTCGCACAAATGCGTGCGCGGGTGCTAAAAAGAGCAGCATCGGCATGCTTAGCACGTCGTTTGGTAGAAATCCACGTGCGCGTTCTGCAAAAAGCACCATTTGCATGCACATGTTGTGGTTTTGCAGAAAACTTCATCCGCGTCTACCAAAAGATGCATGTGCATGCTTAAAACGCGTTTTCGCACAAATGCGTGCGCGGTTGCTAAAAAGAGCAGCATCGGCATGCTTAGCACGTCGTTTGGTAGAAATCCACGTGCGCGTTCTGCAAAAAGCACCATTTGCATGCACATCTTGTGGTTTTGCAGAAAACTTCATCCGCGTCTACCAAAAGATGCATGTGCATGCTTAAAACGCGTTTTCGCACAAATGCGTGCGCGGGTGCTAAAAAGAGCAGCATCGGCATGCTTAGCACGTCGTTTGGTAGAAATCCACGTGCGCGTTCTGCAAAAAGCACCATTTGCATGCACATCTTGTGGTTTTGCAGAAAACTTCATCCGCGTCTACCAAAAGATGCATGTGCATGCTTAAAACGCTTTTTCGCACAAATGCGTGCGCGGGTGCTAAAAATAGCAGCATCGGTATGCTTAGCACGTCGTTTGGTACAAATCCACGTGCGCGTTCTGCAAAAAGCACCATTTGCATGCACATCTTGTGGTTTTGCAGAAAACTTCATCCGCGTCTACCAAAAGATGCATGTGCATGCTTAAAACGCGTTTTCGCACAAATGCGTGCGCGGGTGCTAAAAAGAGCAGCATCGGCATGCTTAGCACGTCGTTTGGTAGAAATCCACGTGCGCGTTCTGCCAAAAGCACCATTTGCATGCACATCTTGTGGTTTTGCAGAAAACTTCATCCGCGTCTACCAAAAGATGCATGTGCATGCTTAAAACGCGTTTTCGCACAAATCCGTGCGCGGGTGCTAAAAAGAGCAGCATCGGCATGCTTAGCACGTCGTTTGGTAGAAATCCACGTGCGCGTTCTGCAAAAAGCACCATTTGCATGCACATCTTGTGGTTTTGCAGAAAACTTCATCCGCGTCTACCAAAAGATGCATGTGCATGCTTAAAACGCGTTTTCGCACAAATGCGTGCGCGGGTGCTAAAAAGAGCCGCATCGGCATGCTTAGCACGTCGTTTGGTAGAAATCCACGTGCGCGTTCTGCAAAAAGCACCATTTGCATGCACATCTTGTGGTTTTGCAGAAAACTTCATCCGCGTCTACCAAAAGATGCATGCGCATGCTTAAAACGCGTTTTCGCACAAATGCGTGCGCGGGTGCTAAAAAGAGCAGCATCGGCATGCTTAGCACGTCGTTTGGTAGAAATCCACGTGCGCGTTCTGCAAAAAGCACCATTTGCATGCACATCTTGTGGTTTTGCAGAAAACTTCATCCGCGTCTACCAAAATATGCATGTGCATGCTTAAAACGCGTTTTCGCACAAATGCGTGCGCGGGTGCTAAAAATAGCAGCATCGGCATGCTTAGCACGTCGTTTGTTAGAAATCCACGTGCGCGTTCTGCAAAAAGCACCATTTGCATGCACATCTTGTGGTTTTGCAGAAAACTTCATCCGCGTCTACCAAAAGATGCATGTGCATGCTTAAAACGCGTTTTCGCACAAATGCGTGCGCGGGTGCTAAAAAGAGCAGCATCGGCATGCTTAGCACGTCGTTTGGTAGAAATCTACGTGCGCGTTCTGCCAAAAGCACCATTTGCATGCACATCTTGTGGTTTTGCAGAAAACTTCATCCGCGTCTACCAAAAGATGCATGTGCATGCTTAAAACGCGTTTTCGCACAAATGCGTGCGCGGGTGCTGAAAAGAGCAGCATCGGCATGCTTAGCACGTCGTTTGGTAGAAATCCACGTGCGCGTTCTGCAAAAAGCACCATTTGCATGCACATCTTGTGGTTTTGCAGAAAACTTCATCCGCGTCTACCAAAAGATGCATGTGCATGCTTAAAACGCGTTTTCGCACAAATGCGTGCGCGGGTGCTAAAAAGAGCAGCATCGGCATGCTTAGCACGTCGTTTGGTAGAAATCCACGTGCGCGTTCTGCCAAAAGCACCATTTGCATGCACATCTTGTGGTTTTGCAGAAAACTTCATCCGCGTCTACCAAAAGATGCATGTGCATGCTTAAAACGCGTTTTCGCACAAATCCGTGCGCGGGTGCTAAAAAGAGCAGCATCGGCATGCTTAGCACGTCGTTTGGTAGAAATCCACGTGCGCGTTCTGCAAAAAGCACCATTTGCATGCACATCTTGTGGTTTTGCAGTAAACTTCATCCGCGTCTACCAAAAGATGCATGTGCATGCTTATAACGCGTTTTCGCACAAATGCGTGCGCGGGTGGTAAAAAGAGCAGCATCGGCATGCTTAGCACGTCGTTTGGTAGCAATCCACGTGCGCGTTCTGCAAAAAGCACCATTTGCATGCACATCTTGTGGTTTTGCACAAAACTTCATCCGCGTCTACCAAAAGATGCATGTGCATGCTTAAAACGCGTTTTCGCACAAATGCGTGCGCGGGTGCTAAAAAGAGCAGCATCGGCATGCTTAGCACGTCGTTTGGTAGAAATCCACGTGCGCGTTCTGCAAAAAGCACCATTTGCATGCACATCTTGTGGTTTTGCAGAAAACTTCATCCGCGTCTACCAAAAGATGCATGTGCATGCTTAAAACGCGTTTTCGCACAAATGCGTGCGCGGGTGCTAAAAAGAGCAGCATCGGCATGCTTAGCACGTCGTTTGGTAGAAATCCACGTGCGCGTTCTGCAAAAAGCACCATTTGCATGCACATCTTGTGGTTTTGCAGAAAACTTCATCCGAATCTACCAAAATATGCATGTGCATGCTTAAAACGCGTTTTCGCACAAATCCGTGCGCGGGTGCTAAAAAGAGCAGCATCGGCATGCTTAGCACGTCGTTTGGTAGAAATCCACGTGCGCGTTCTGCCAAAAGCACCATTTGCATGCACATCTTGTGGTTTTGCAGAAAACTTCATCCGAATCTACCAAAATATGCATGTGCATGCTTAAAACGCGTTTTCGCACAAATCCGTGCGCGGGTGCTAAAAAGAGCAGCATCGGCATGCTTAGCACGTCGTTTGGTAGAAATCCACGTGCGCGTTCTGCAAAATGCACATCTTGTGGTTTTGCAGAAAACTTCATCCGCGTCTACCAAAAGATGCATGTGCATGCTTAAAACGCGTTTTCGCACAAATCCGTGCGCGGGTGCTAAAAAGAGCAGCATCGGCATGCTTAGCACGTCGTTTGGTAGAAATCCACGTGCGCGTTCTGCAAAAAGCACCATTTGCATGCACATCTTGTGGTTTTGCAGAAAACTTCATCCGCGTCTACCAAAAGATGCATGTGCATGCTTAAAACGCGTTTTCGCACAAATGCGTGCGCGGGTGCTAAAAAGAGCAGCATCGGCATGCTTAGCACGTCGTTTGGTAGAAATCCACGTGCGCGTTTTGCAAAAAGCACCATTTGCATGCACATCTTGTGGTTTTGCAGAAAACTTCATCCGCGTCTACCAAAAGATGCATGTGCATGCTTAAAACGCGTTTTCGCACAAATCCGTGCGCGGGTGCTAAAAAGAGCAGCATCGGCATGCTTAGCACGTCGTTTGGTAGAAATCCACGTGCGCGTTCTGCAAAAAGCACCATTTGCATGCACATCTTGTGGTTTTGCAGAAAACTTCATCCGCGTCTACCAATAGATGCATGTGCATGCTTAAAACGCGTTTTCGCACAAATGCGTGCGCGGGTGCTAAAAAGAGCAGCATCGGCATGCTTAGCACGTCGTTTGGTAGAAATCCACGTGCGCGTTCTGCAAAAAGCACGATTTGCATGCACATCTTGTGGTTTTGCAGAAAACTTCATCCGCGTCTACCAAAAGATGCATGTGCATGCTTAAAACGCGTTTTCGCACAAATGCGTGCGCGAGTGCTAAAAAGAGCAGCATCGGCATGCTTAGCACGTCGTTTGGTAGAAATCCACGAGCGCGTTCTGCAAAAAGCACCATTTGCATGCACATCTTGTGGTTTTGCAGAAAACTTCATCCGCGTCTACCAAAAGATGCATGTGCATGCTTAAAACGCGTTTTTGCACAAATGCGTGCGCGGGTGCTAAAAAGAGCAGCATCGGCATGCTTTGCACGTCGTTTGGTAGAAATCCACGTGCGCGTTCTGCCAAAAGCACCATTTGCATGCACATCTTGTGGTTTTGCAGAAAACTTCATCCTCGTCTACCAAAAGATGCATGTGCATGCTTAAAACGCGTTTTCGCACAAATCCGTGCGCGGGTGCTAAAAAGAGCAGCATCGGCATGCTTAGCACGTCGTTTGGTAGAAATCCACGTGCGCGTTCTGCAAAAAGCACCATTTGCATGCACATCTTGTGGTTTTGCAGAAAACCTTCATCCGCGTCTACCAAAAGATGCATGTGCATGCTTAAAACGCGTTTTCGCACAAATGCGTGCGCGAGTGCTAAAAAGAGCAGCATCGGCATGCTTAGCACGTCGTTTGGTAGAAATCCACGAGCGCGTTCTGCAAAAAGCACCATTTGCATGCACATCTTGTGGTTTTGCAGAAAACTTCATCCGCGTCTACCAAAAGATGCATGTGCATGCTTAAAACGCGTTTTCGCACAAATGCGTGCGCGGGTGCTAAAAAGAGCAGCATCGGCATGCTTAGCACGTCGTTTGGTAGAAATCCACGTGCGCGTTCTGCCAAAAGCACCATTTGCATGCACATCTTGTGGTTTTGCAGAAAACTTCATCCGCGTCTACCAAAAGATGCATGTGCATGCTTAAAACGCGTTTTTCGCACAAATCCGTGCGCGGGTGCTAAAAAGAGCAGCATCGACATGCTTAGCACGTCGTTTGGTAGAAATCCACGTGCGCGTTCTGCACAAAGCACCATTTGCATGCACATCTTGTGGTTTTGCAGAAAACTTCATCCGCGTCTACCAAAAGATGCATGTGCATGCTTAAAACGCGTTTTCGCACAAATGCGTGCGCGGTGCTAAAAAGAGCAGCATCGGCATGCTTAGCACGTCGTTTGGTAGAAATCCACGTGCGCGTTCTGCCAAAAGCACCATTTGCATGCACATCTTGTGGTTTTGCAGAAAACTTCATCCGCGTCTACCAAAAGATGCATGTGCATGCTTTAAAACGCGTTTTCGCACAAAGGCGTGCGCGGGTGCTAAAAAGAGCAGCATCGGCATGCTTAGCACGTCGTTTGGTAGAAAATCCACGTGCGCGTTCTGCCAAAAGCACCATTTGCATGCACATCTTGTGGTTTTGCAGAAAACTTCATTCGCGTCTACCAAAAGATGCATGTGCATGCTTAAAACGCGTTTTCGCACAAATCCGTGCGCGGGTGCTAAAAAGAGCAGCATCGGCATGCTTAGCACGTCGTTTGGTAGAAATCCACGTGCGCGTTCTGCCAAAAGCACCATTTGCATGCACATCTTGTGGTTTTGCAGAAAAACTTCATCCGCGTCTACCAAAAGATGCATGTGCATGCTTAAAACACGTTTTCGCACAAATCCGTGCGCGGTGCTAAAAAGAGCAGCATCGGCATGCTTAGCACGTCGTTTGGTAGAAATCCACGTGCGCGTTCTGCAAAAAGCACCATTTGCATGCACATCTTGTGGTTTTGCAGAAAACTTCATCCGCGTCTACCAAAAGATGCATGTGCATGCTTAAAACGCGTTTTCGCACCAAATCCGTGCACGGGTGCTAAAAAGAGCAGCATCGGCATGCTTAGCACGTCGTTTGGTAGAAATCCACGTGCGCGTTCTGCCAAAAGCACCATTTGCATGCACATCTTGTGGTTTTGCAGAAAACTTCATCCGCGTCTACCAAAAGATGCATGTGCATGCTTTAAAACGCGTTTTCGCACAAATGCGTGCGCGGGTGCTAAAAAGAGCAGCATCGGCATGCTTAGCACGTCGTTTGGTAGAAATCCACGTGCGCGTTCTGCCAAAAGCACCATTTGCATGCACATCTTGTGGTTTTGCAGAAAACTTCATCCGCGTCTACCAAAAGATGCATGTGCATGCTTAAAACTCGTTTTCCGCACAAATGCGTGCGCGGGTGCTAAAAAGAGAAGCATCGGCATGCTTAGCACGTCGTTTGGTAGAAATCCACGTGCGCGTTCTGCAAAAAGCACCATTTGCATGCACATCTTGTGGTTTTGCAGAAAACTTCATCTGCGTCTACCAAAAGATGCATGTGCATGCTTAAAACGCGTTTTCGCACAAATGCGTGCGCGGGTGCTAAAAAGAGCAGCATCGGCATGCTTAGCACGTCGTTTGGTAGAAATCCACGTGCGCGTTCTGCCAAAAGCACCATTTGCATGCACATCTTGTGGTTTTGCAGAAAACTTCATCCGCGTCTACCAAAAGATGCATGTGCATGCTTAAAACGCGTTTTCGCACAAAATGCGTGCGCGGGTGCTAAAAAGAGCAGCATCGACATGCTTAGCACGTCGTTTGGTAGAAATCCACGTGCGCGTTCTGCCCAAAAGCACCATTTGCATGCACATCTTGTGGTTTTGCAGAAAACTTCATCCGCGTCTACCAAAAGATGCATGTGCATGCTTAAAACGCGTTTTCGCACAAATGCGTGCGCGGGTGCTAAAAAGAGCAGCATCGGCATGCTTAGCACGTCGTTGGTAGAAATCCACGTGCGCGTTCTGCCAAAAGCACCATTTGCATGCACATCTTGTGGTTTTGCAGAAAACTTCATCCGCGTCTACCAAAAGATGCATGTGCATGCTTAAAACGCGTTTTTCGCACAAAGGCGTGCGCGGTGCTAAAAAGAGCAGCATCGGCATGCTTAGCACGTCGTTTGGTAGAAATCCACGTGCGCGTTCTGCCAAAAGCACCATTTGCATGCACATCTTGTGGTTTTGCAGAAAACTTCATTCGCGTCTACCAAAAGATGCATGTGCATGCTTAAAACGCGTTTTCGCACAAATCCGTGCGCGGGTGCTAAAAAGAGCAGCATCGGCATGCTTAGCACGTCGTTTGGTAGAAATCCACGTGCGCGTTCTGCCAAAAGCACCATTTGCATGCACATCTTGTGGTTTTGCAGAAAACTTCATCCGCGTCTACCAAAAGATGCATGTGCATGCTTAAAACACGTTTTCGCACAAATCCGTGCGCGGGTGCTAAAAAGAGCAGCATCGGCATGCTTAGCACGTCGTTTGGTAGAAATCCAGGTGCGCGTTCTGCAAAAAGCACCATTTGCATGCACATCTTGTGGTTTTGCAGAAAACTTCATCCGCGTCTACCAAAAGATGCATGTGCATGCTTAAAACGCGTTTTCGCACAAATCCGTGCACGGGTGCTAAAAAGAGCAGCATCGGCATGCTTAGCACGTCGTATGGTAGAAATCCACGTGCGCGTTCTGCCAAAAGCACCATTTGCATGCACATCTTGTGGTTTTGCAGAAAACTTCATCCGCGTCTACCAAAAGATGCATGTGCATGCTTAAAACGCGTTTTCGCACAAATGCGTGCGCGGGTGCTAAAAAGAGCAGCATCGGCATGCTTAGCACGTCGTTTGGTAGAAATCCACGTGCGCGTTCTGCCAAAAGCACCATTTGCATGCACATCTTGTGGTTTTGCAGAAAACTTCATCCGCGTCTACCAAAAGATGCATGTGCATGCTTAAAACTCGTTTTCGCACAAATGCGTGCGCGGGTGCTAAAAAGAGAAGCATCGGCATGCTTAGCACGTCGTTTGGTAGAAATCCACGTGCGCGTTCTGCCAAAAGCACCATTTGCACGCACATCTTGTGGTTTTGCAGAAAACTTCATGCGCGTCTAACAAAAGATGCATGTGCATGCTTAAAACGCGTTTTCGCACAAATGCGTGCGCGGGTGCTAAAAAGAGCAGCATCGGCATGCTTAGCACGTCGTTTGGTAGAAATCCACGTGCGCGTTCTGCCAAAAGCACCATTTGCATGCACATCTTGTGGTTTTGCAGAAAACTTCATCCGCGTCTACCAAAAGATGCATGCGCATGCTTTAAAACGCGTTTTCGCACAAATCCGTGCGCGGGTGCTAAAAGAGCAGCATCGGCATGCTTAGCACGTCGTTTGGTAGAAATCCACGTGCGCGTTCTGCCAAAAGCACCATTTGCATGCACATCTTGTGGTTTTGCAGAAAACTTCATCCGCGTCTACCAAAAGATGCATGTGCATGCTTAAAACGCGTTTTCGCACAAATCCGTGCGCGGGTGTTTAAAAAGAGCAGCATCAGCATGCTTAGCACGTCGTTTGGTAGAAATCCACGTGCGCGTTCTGCCAAAAGCACCATTTGCATGCACATCTTGTGGTTTTGCAGAAAACTTCATCCGCGTCTACCAAAAGATGCATGTGCATGCTTAAAACGCGTTTTCGCACAAATCCGTGCGCGGGTGCTAAAAAGAGCAGCATCGGCATGCTTAGCACGTCGTTTGGTAGAAATCCACGTGCGCGTTCTGCCAAAAGCACCATTTGCATGCACATCTTGTGGTTTTGCAGAAAACTTCATCCGCGTCTACCAAAAGATGCATGTGCATGCTTAAAACTCGTTTTTCGCACAAATGCGTGCGCGGGTGCTAAAAAGAGCAGCATCGGCATGCTTAGCACGTCGTTGGTAGAAATCCACGTGCGCGTTCTGCCAAAAGCACCATTTGCACGCACATCTTGTGGTTTTGCAGAAAACTTCATCCGCGTCTAACAAAAGATGCATGTGCATGCCTAAAACGCGTTTTCGCACAAATGCGTGTGCGGGTGCTAAAAAGAGCAGCATCGGCATGCTTAGCACGTCGTTTGGTAGAAATCCACGTGCGCGTTCTGCCAAAAGCACCATTTGCATGCACATCTTGTGGTTTTGCAGAAAACTTCATCCGCGTCTACCAAAAGATGCATGTGCATGCTTAAAACGCGTTTTCGCACAAATCCGTGCGCGGGTGCTAAAAAGAGCAGCATCGGCATGCTTAGCACGTCGTTTGGTAGAAATCCACGTGCGCGTTCTGCCAAAAGCCCCATTTGCATGCACATATTGTGGTTTTGCAGAAAACTTCATCCGCGTCTACCAAAAGATGCATGTGCATGCTTAAAACGCGTTTTCGCACAAATCCGTGCGCGGGTGCTAAAAAGAGCAGCATCGGCATGCTTAGCACGTCGTTTGGTAGAAATCCACGTGCGCGTTCTGCCAAAAGCACCATTTGCATGCACATCTTGTGGTTTTGCAGAAAACTTCATCCGCGTCTACCAAAAGATGCATGTGCATGCTTAAAACGCGTTTTCGCACAAATCCGTGCGCGGGTGCTAAAAAGAGCAGCATCGGCATGCTTAGCACGTCGCTTGGTAGAAATCCACGTGCGCGTTCTGCAAAAAGCACCATTTGCATGCACATCTTGTGGTTTTGCAGAAAACTTCATCTGCGTCTACCAAAAGATGCATGTGCATGCTTAAAACGCGTTTTCGCACAAATGCGTGCGCGGGTGCTAAAAAGAGCAGCATCGGCATGCTTAGCACGTCGTTTGGTAGAAATCCACGTGCGCGTTCTGCCAAAAGCACCATTTGCATGCACATCTTATGGTTTTGCAGAAAACTTCATCCGCGTCTACCAAAAGATGCATGTGCATGCTTAAAACGCGCTTTCGCACAAATCCGTGCGCGGGTGCTAAAAAGAGCAGCATCGGCATGCTTAGCCCGTCGTTTTGGTAGAAATCCACGTGCGCGTTCTGCCAAAAGCACCATTTGCATGCACATCCTGTGGTTTTGCAGAAAACTTCAACCGCGTCTACCAAAAGATGCATGTGCATGCTTAAAACGCGTTTTCGCACAAATCCGTGCACGGGTGCTAAAAAGAGCAGCATCGGCATGCTTAGCACGTCGTTTGGTAGAAATCCACGTGCGCGTTCTGCCAAAAGCACCATTTGCATGCACATCTTGTGGTTTTGCAGAAAAACTTCATCCGCGTCTACCAAAAGATGCATGTGCATGCTTAAAACGCGTTTTCGCACAAATGCGTGCGCGGGTGCTAAAAAGAGCAGCATCGGCATGCTTAGCACGTCGTTTGGTAGAAATCCACGTGCGCGTTCTGCCAAAAGCACCATTTGCATGCACATCTTGTGGTTTTGCAGAAAACTTCATCCGTGTCTACCAAAAGATGCATGTGCATGCTTAAAACGCGTTTTCGCACAAATCCGTGCGCGGGTGCTAAAAAGAGCAGCATCGGCATGCTTAGCACGTCGTTTGGTAGAAATCCACGTGCGCGTTCTGCCAAAAGCACCATTTGCATGCACATCTTGTGGTTTTGCAGAAAACTTCATCCGCGTCTACCAAAAGATGCATGTGCATGCTTAAAACGCGTTTTCGCAGAAATCCGTGCGCGGGTGCTAAAAAGAGCAGCATCGGCATGCTTAGCACGTCGTTTGGTAGAAATCCACGTGCGCGTTCTGCCAAAAGCACCATTTGCATGCACATCTTGTGGTTTTGCAGAAAAACTTCATCCGCGTCTACCAAAAGATGCATGTGCATGCTTAAAACGCGTTTTCGCACAAATCCGTGCGCGGGTGCTAAAAAGAGCAGCATCGGCATGCTTAGCACGTCGTTTGGTAGAAATCCACGTGCGCGTTCTGCCAAAAGCACCATTTGCATGCACATCTTGTGGTTTTGCAGAAAACTTCATCCGCGTCTACCAAAAGATGCATGTGCATGCTTAAAACGCGTTTTCGCAAAAATCCGTGCGCGGGTGCTAAAAAGAGCAGCATCGGCATGCTTAGCACGTCGTTTGGTAGAAATCCACGTGCGCGTTCTGCCAAAAGCACCATTTGCATGCACATCTTGTGGTTTTGCAGAAAACTTCATCCGCGTCTACCAAAAGATGCATGTGCATGCTTAAAACGCGTTTTCGCACAAATCCGTGCGCGGGTGCTAAAAAGAGCAGCATCGGCATGCTTAGCACGTCGTTTGGTAGAAATCCACGTGCGCGTTCTGCCAAAAGCACCATTTGCATGCACATCTTGTGGTTTTGCAGAAAACTTCATCCGCGTCTACCAAAAGATGCATGTGCATGCTTAAAACGCGTTTTCGCAACAAATCCGTGCGCGGGTGCTAAAAAGAGCAGCATCGGCATGCTTAGCACGTCGTTTGGTAGAAATCCACGTGCGCGTTCTGCCAAAAGCACCATTTGCATGCACATCTTGTGGTTTTGCAGAAAACTTCATCCGCGTCTACCAAAAGATGCATGTGCATGCTTAAAACGCGTTTTCGCAGAAATCCGTGCGCGGGTGCTAAAAAGAGCAGCATCGGCATGCTAGCACGTCGTTTGGTAGAAATCCACGTGCGCGTTCTGCCAAAAGCACCATTTGCATGCACATCTTGTGGTTTTGCAGAGAAACTTCATCCGCGTCTACCAAAAGATGCATGTGCATGCTTAAAACGCGTTTTCGCACAAATCCGTGCGCGGGTGCTAAAAAGAGCAGCATCGGCATGCCTAGCACGTCGTTTGGTAGAAATCCACGTGCGCGTTCTGCCGAAAGCACCATTTGCATGCACATCTTGTGGTTTTGCAGAAAACTTCATCCGCGTCTACCAAAAGATGCATGTGCATGCTTAAAACGCGGTTTTCGCACAAATCCGTGCGCGGGTGCTAAAAAGAGCAGCATCGGCATGCTTAGCACGTCGTTAGGTAGAAATCCACGTGCGCGTTCTGCCAAAAGCACCATTTGCATGCACATCTTGTGGTTTTGCAGAAAACTTCATCCGCGTCTACCAAAAGATGCATGTGCATGCTTAAAACTCGTTTTCGCACAAATGCGTGCGCGGGTGCTAAAAAAGAGAAGCATCGGCATGCTTAGCACGTCGTTTGGTAGAAATCCACGTGCGCGTTCTGCCAAAAGCACCATTTGCACGCACATCTTGTGGTTTTGCAGAAAACTTCATCCGCGTCTAACAAAAGATGCATGTGCATGCTTAAAACGCGTTTTCGCACAAATGCGTGCGCGGGTGCTAAAAAGAGCAGCATCGGCATGCTTAGCACGTCGTTTGGTAGAAATCCACGTGCGCGTTCTGCCAAAAGCGCCATTTGCATGCACATCTTGTGGTTTTGCAGAAAACTTCATCCGTGTCTACCAAAAGATGCATGTGCATGCTTAAAACGCGTTTTCGCACAAAGGCGTGCGCGGGTGCTAAAAAGAGCAGCATCGGCATGCTTAGCACGTCGTTTGGTAGAAATCCACGTGCGCGTTCTGCCAAAAGCACCAATTTGCATGCACATCTTGTGGTTTTGCAGGAAAACTTCATCCGCGTCTACCAAAAGATGCATGTGCATGCTTAAAAACGCGTTTTCGCACAAATCCGTGCGCGGGTGCTAAAAAGAGCAGCATCGGCATGCTTAGCACGTCGTTTGGTAGAAATCCACGTGCGCGTTCTGCCAAAAGCCCCATTTGCATGCACATATTGTGGTTTTGCAGAAAACTTCATCCGCGTCTACCAAAAGATGCATGTGCATGCTTAAAACGCGTTTTCGCACAAATCCGTGCGCGGGTGCTAAAAAGAGCAAGCATCGGCATGCTTAGCACGTCGTTTGGTAGAAATCCACGTGCGCGTTCTGCCAAAAGCACCATTTGCATGCACATCTTGTGGTTTTGCAGAAAACTTCATCCGCGTCTACCAAAAGATGCATGTGCATGCTTAAAACGCGTTTTCGCACAAATCCGTGCGCGGGTGCTAAAAAGAGCAGCATCGGCATGCTTAGCACGTCGTTTGGTAGAAATCCACGTGCGCGTTCTGCCAAAAGCACCATTTGCATGCACATCTTGTGGTTTTGCAGAAAACTTCATCCGTGTCTACCAAAAGATGCATGTGCATGCTTAAAACGCGTTTTCGCACAAATGCGTGCGCGGGTGCTAAAAAGAGCAGCATCGGCATGCTTAGCACGTCGTTTGGTAGAAATCCACGTGCGCGTTCTGCCAAAAGCGCCATTTGCATGCACATCTTGTGGTTTTGCAGAAAACTTCATCCGCGTCTACCAAAAGATGCATGTGCATGCTTAAAACGCGTTTTCGCACAAAGGCGTGCGCGGGTGCTAAAAAGAGCAGCATCGGCATGCTTAGCACGTCGTTTGGTAGAAATCCACGTGCGCGTTCTGCCAAAAGCACCATTTGCATGCACATATTGTGGTTTTGCAGAAAACTTCATCCGCGTCTACCAAAAGATGCATGTGCATGCTTAAAACGCGTTTTCGCACAAATGCGTGCGCAGGGCGCTAAAAAGAGCAGCATCGGCATGCTTAGCCCGTCGTTTGGTAGAAATCCACGTGCGCGTTCTGCCAAAAGCACCATTTGCATGCACATCTTGTGGTTTTGCAGAAAACTTCATCCGCGTCTACCAAAAGATGCATGTGCATGCTTAAAACGCGTTTTCGCACAAATGCGTGCGCGGGTGCTAAAAAGAGCAGCATCGGCATGCTTAGCACGTCGTTTGGTAGAAATCCACGTGCGCGTTCTGCCAAAAGCACCATTTGCATGCACATCTTGTGGTTTTGCAGAAAACTTCATCCGTGTCTACCAAAAGATGCATGTGCATGCTTAAAACGCGTTTTCGCACAAATCCGTGCGCGGGTGCTAAAAAGAGCAGCATCGGCATGCTTAGCACGTCGTTTTGGTAGAAATCCGCGTGCGCGTTCTGCCAAAAGCACCATTTGCATGCACATCTTGTGGTTTTGCAGAAAACTTCATCCGCGTCTACCAAAAGATGCATGTGCATGCTTAAAACGCGTTTTCGCAGAAATCCGTGCGCGGGTGCTAAAAAGAGCAGCATCGGCATGCTTAGCACGTCGTTTGGTAGAAATCCACGTGCGCGTTCTGCCAAAAGCACCATTTGCATGCACATCTTGTGGTTTTGCAGAAAACTTCATCCGCGTCTACCAAAAGATGCATGTGCATGCTTAAAACGCGTTTTCGCACAAATCCGTGCGCGGGTGCTAAAAAGAGCAGCATCGGCATGCTTAGCACGTCGTTTGGTAGAAATCCACGTGCGCGTTCTGCCAAAAGCACCATTTGCATGCACATCTTGTGGTTTTGCAGAAAACTTCATCCGCGTCTCCCAAAAGATGCATGTGCATGCTTAAAACGCGTTTTCGCAGAAATCCGTGCGCGGGTGCTAAAAAGAGCAGCATCGGCATGCTTAGCACGTCGTTTGGTAGAAATCCACGTGCGCGTTCTGCCAAAAGCACCATTTGCATGCACATCTTGTGGTTTTGCAGAAAACTTCATCCGCGTCTACCAAAAGATGCATGTGCATGCTTAAAACGCGTTTTCGCACAAATGCGTGCGCGGGTGCTAAAAAGAGCAGCATCGGCATGCTTAGCACGTCGTTTGGTAGAAATCCACGTGCGCGTTCTGCCGAAAGCACCATTTGCATGCACATCTTGTGGTTTTGCAGAAAACTTCATCCGCGTCTACCAAAAGATGCATGTGCATGCTTAAAACGCGTTTTCGCACAAATCCGTGCGCGGGTGCTAAAAAGAGCAGCATCGGCATGCTTAGCACGTCGTTAGGTAGAAATCCACGTGCGCGTTCTGCCAAAAGCACCATTTGCATGCACATCTTGTGGTTTTGCAGAAAACTTCATCCGCGTCTACCAAAAGATGCATGTGCATGCTTAAAACTCGTTTTCGCACAAATGCGTGCGCGGGTGCTAAAAAGAGAAGCATCGGCATGCTTAGCACGTCGTTTGGTAGAAATCCACGTGCGCGTTCTGCCAAAAGCACCATTTGCACGCACATCTTGTGGTTTTGCAGAAAACTTCATCCGCGTCTAACAAAAGATGCATGTGCATGCTTAAAACGCGTTTTCGCACAAATGCGTGCGCGGGTGCTAAAAAGAGCAGCATCGGCATGCTTAGCACGTCGTTTGGTAGAAATCCACGTGCGCGTTCTGCCAAAAGCGCCATTTGCATGCACATCTTGTGGTTTTGCAGAAAACTTCATCCGCGTCTACCAAAAGATGCATGTGCATGCTTAAAACGCGTTTTCGCACAAATCCGTGCGCGGGTGCTAAAAAGAGCAGCATCGGCATGCTTAGCACGTCGTTTGGTAGAAATCCACGTGCGCGTTCTGCCAAAAGCACCATTTGCATGCACATCTTGTGGTTTTGCAGAAAACTTCATCCGCGTCTACCAAAAGATGCATGTGCATGCTTAAAACGCGTTTTCGCACAAATCCGTGCACGGGTGCTAAAAAGAGCAGCATCGGTATGCTTAGCACGTCCTTTGGTAGAAATCCACGTGCGCGTTCTGCCAAAAGCACCATTTGCATGCACATCTTGTGGTTTTCAGAAAACTTCATCCGCGTCTACCAAAAGATGCATGTGCATGCTTAAAACGCGTTTTCGCACAAATGCGTGCGCGGGTGCTAAAAAGAGCAGCATCGGCATGCTTAGCACGTCGTTTGGTAGAAATCCACGTGCGCGTTCTGCCAAAAGCACCATTTGCATGCACATCTTGTGGTTTTGCAGAAAACTTCATCCGCGTCTACCAAAAGATGCATGTGCATGCTTAAAACGCGTTTTCGCACAAATGCGTGCGCGAGTGCTAAAAAGAGCAGCATCGGCATGCTTAGCACGTCGTTTGGTAGAAATCCACGTGCGCGTTCTGCCAAAAGCACCATTTGCATGCACATCTTGTGGTTTTGCAGAAAACTTCATCCGCGTCTACCAAAAGATGCATGTGCATGCTTAAAACGCGTTTTCGCACAAATCCGTGCGCGGGTGCTAAAAAGAGCAGCATCGGCATGCTTAGCACGTCGTTTGGTAGAAATCCACGTGCGCGTTCTGCCAAAAGCACCATTTGCATGCACATCTTGTGGTTTTGCAGAAAACTTCATCCGCGTCTACCAAAAGATGCATGTGCATGCTTAAAACGCGTTTTCGCACAAATCCGTGCGCGGGTGCTAAAAAGAGCAGCATCAGCATGCTTAGCACGTCGTTTGGTAGAAATCCACGTGCGCGTTCTGCCAAAAGCACCATTTGCATGCACATCTTGTGGTTTTGCAGAAAACTTCATCCGCGTCTACCAAAATATGCATGTGCATGCTTAAAACGCGTTTTCGCACAAATCCGTGCGCGGGTGCTAAAAAGAGCAGCATCGGCATGCTTAGCACGTCGTTTGGTAGAAATCCACGTGCGCGTTCTGCCAAAAGCACCATTTGCATGCACATCTTGTGGTTTTGCAGAAAACTTCATCCGCGTCTACCAAAAGATGCATGTGCATGCTTAAAACTCGTTTTCGCACAAATGCGTGCGCGGGTGCTAAAAAGAGCAGCATCGGCATGCTTAGCACGTCGTTTGGTAGAAATCCACGTGCGCGTTCTGCCAAAAGCACCATTTGCACGCACATCTTGTGGTTTTGCAGAAAACTTCATCCGCGTCTAACAAAAGATGCATGTGCATGCTTAAAACGCGTTTTCGCACAAATGCGTGCGCGGGTGCTAAAAAGAGCAGCATCGGCATGCTTAGCACGTCGTTTGGTAGAAATCCACGTGCGCGTTCTGCCAAAAGCACCATTTGCATGCACATCTTGTGGTTTTGCAGAAAACTTCATCCGCGTCTACCAAAAGATGCATGTGCATGCTTAAAACTCGTTTTCGCACAAATGCGTGCGCGGGTGCTAAAAAGAGCAGCATCGGCATGCTTAGCACGTCGTTTGGTAGAAATCCACGTGCGCGTTCTGCCAAAAGCACCATTTGCACGCACATCTTGTGGTTTTGCAGAAAACTTCATCCGCGTCTAACAAAAGATGCATGTGCATGCTTAAAACGCGTTTTCGCACAAATGCGTGCGCGGGTGCTAAAAAGAGGAGCATCGGCATGCTTAGCACGTCGTTTGGTAGAAATCCACGTGCGCGTTCTGCCAAAAGCACCATTTGCATGCACATCTTGTGGTTTTGCAGAAAACTTCATCCGCGTCTACCAAAAGATGCATGTGCATGCTTAAAACGCGTTTTCGCACAAATCCGTGCGCGGGTGCTAAAAAGAGCAGCATCGGCATGCTTAGCACGTCGTTTGGTAGAAATCCACGTGCGCGTTCTGCCAAAAGCCCCATTTGCATGCACATATTGTGGTTTTGCAGAAAACTTCATCCGCGTCTACCAAAAGATGCATGTGCATGCTTAAAACGCGTTTTCGCACAAATCCGTGCGCGGGTGCTAAAAAGAGCAGCATCGGCATGCTTAGCACGTCGTTTGGTAGAAATCCACGTGCGCGTTCTGCCAAAAGCACCATTTGCATGCACATCTTGTGGTTTTGCAGAAAACTTCATCCGCGTCTACCAAAAGATGCATGTACATGCTTAAAACGCGTTTTCGCACAAATGCGTGCGCGGGTGCTAAAAAGAGCAGCATTGGCATGCTTAGCACGTCGTTTGGTAGAAATCCACGTGCGCGTTCTGCCAAAAGCACCATTTGCATGCACATCTTGTGGTTTTGCAGAAAACTTCATCCGTGTCTACCAAAAGATGCATGTGCATGCTTAAAACGCGCTTTCGCACAAATCCGTGCGCGGGTGCTAAAAAGAGCAGCATCGGCATGCTTAGCACGTCGTTTGGTAGAAATCCACGTGCGCGTTCTGCCAAAAGCACCATTTGCATGCACATCTTGTGGTTTTGCAGAAAACTTCATCCGCGTCTACCAAAAGATGCATGTGCATACTTAAAACGCGTTTTCGCAGAAATCCGTGCGCGGGTGCTAAAAAGAGCAGCATCGGCATGCTTAGCATGTCGTTTGGTAGAAATCCACGTGCGCGTTCTGCCAAAAGCACCATTTGCATGCACATCTTGTGGTTTTGCAGAAAACTTCATCCGCGTCTACCAAAAGATGCATGTGCATGCTTAAAACGCGTTTTCGCACAAATCCGTGCGCGGGTGCTAAAAAGAGCAGCATCGGCATGCTTAGCACGTCGTTTGGTAGAAATCCACGTGCGCGTTCTGCCAAAAGCACCATTTGCATGCACATCTTGTGGTTTTGCAGAAAACTTCATCCGCGTCTACCAAAAGATGCATGTGCATGCTTAAAACGCGTTTTCGCAGAAATCCGTGCGCGGGTGCTAAAAAGAGCAGCATCGGCATGCTTAGCACGTCGTTTGGTAGAAATCCACGTGCGCGTTCTGCCAAAAGCACCATTTGCATGCACATCTTGTGGTTTTGCAGAAAACTTCATCCGCGTCTACCAAAAGATGCATGTGCATGCTTAAAACGCGTTTTCGCACAAATCCGTGCGCGGGTGCTAAAAAGAGCAGCATCGGCATGCTTAGCACGTCGTTTGGTAGAAATCCACGTGCGCGTTCTGCCGAAAGCACCATTTGCATGCACATCTTGTGGTTTTGCAGAAAATTTCATCCGCGTCTACCAAAAGATGCATGTGCATGCTTAAAACGCGTTTTCGCACAAATCCGTGCGCGGGTGCTAAAAAGAGCAGCATCGGCATGCTTAGCACGTCGTTAGGTAGAAATCCACGTGCGCGTTCTGCCAAAAGCACCATTTGCATGCACATCTTGTGGTTTTGCAGAAAACTTCATCCGCGTCTACCAAAAGATGCATGTGCATGCTTAAAACTCGTTTTCGCACAAATGCGTGCGCGGGTGCTAAGAAGAGAAGCATCGGCATGCTTAGCACGTCGTTTGGTAGAAATCCACGTGCGCGTTCTGCCAAAAGCACCATTTGCACGCACATCTTGTGGTTTTGCAGAAAACTTCATCCGCGTCTAACAAAAGATGCATGTGCATGCTTAAAACGCGTTTTCGCACAAATGCGTGCGCGGGTGCTAAAAAGAGCAGCATCGGCATGCTTAGCACGTCGTTTGGTAGAAATCCACGTGCGCGTTCTGCCAAAAGCGCCATTTGCATGCACATCTTGTGGTTTTGCAGAAAACTTCATCCGCGTCTACCAAAAGATGCATGTGCATGCTTACAACGCGTTTTCGCACAAATCCGTGCGCGGGTGCTAAAAAGAGCAGCATCGGCATGCTTAGCACGTCGTTTGGTAGAAATCCACGTGCGCGTTCTGCCAAAAGCACCATTTGCATGCACATCTTGTGGTTTTGCAGAAAACTTCATCCGCGTCTACCAAGAGATGCATGTGCATGCTTAAAACGCGTTTTCGCACAAATCCGTGCGCGGGTGCTTAAAAGAGCAGCATCAGCATGCTTAGCACGTCGTTTGGTAGAAATCCACGTGCGCGTTCTGCCAAAAGCACCATTTGCATGCACATCTTGTGGTTTTGCAGAAAACTTCATCCGCGTCTACCAAAAGATGCATGTGCATGCTTAAAACGCGTTTTCGCACAAATCCGTGCGCGGGTGCTAAAAAGAGCAGCATCGGCATGCTTAGCACGTCGTTTGGTAGAAATCCACGTGCGCGTTCTGCCAAAAGCACCATTTGCATGCACATCTTGTGGTTTTGCAGAAAACTTCATCCGCGTCTACCAAAAGATGCATGTGCATGCTTAAAACTCGTTTTCGCACAAATGCGTGCGCGGGTGCTAAAAAGAGCAGCATCGGCATGCTTAGCACGTCGTTTGGTAGAAATCCACGTGCGCGTTCTGCCAAAAGCACCATTTGCACGCACATCTTGTGGTTTTGCAGAAAACTTCATCCGCGTCTAACAAAAGATGCATGTGCATGCTTAAAACGCGTTTTCGCACAAATGCGTGCGCGGGTGCTAAAAAGAGCAGCATCGGCATGCTTAGCACGTCGTTTGGTAGAAATCCACGTGCGCGTTCTGCCAAAAGCACCATTTGCATGCACATCTTGTGGTTTTGCAGAAAACTTCATCCGCGTCTACCAAAAGATGCATGTGCATGCTTAAAACGCGTTTTCGCACAAATCCGTGCGCGGGTGCTAAAAAGAGCAGCATCGGCATGCTTAGCACGTCGTTTGGTAGAAATCCACGTGCGCGTTCTGCCAAAAGCCCCATTTGCATGCACATATTGTGGTTTTGCAGAAAACTTCATCCGCGTCTACCAAAAGATGCATGTGCATGCTTAAAACGCGTTTTCGCACAAATCCGTGCGCGGGTGCTAAAAAGAGCAGCATCGGCATGCTTAGCACGTCGTTTGGTAGAAATCCACGTGCGCGTTCTGCCAAAAGCACCATTTGCATGCACATCTTGTGGTTTTGCAGAAAACTTCATCCGCGTCTACCAAAAGATGCATGTGCATGCTTAAAACGCGTTTTCGCACAAATCCGTGCGCGGGTGCTAAAAAGAGCAGCATCGGCATGCTTAGCACGTCGTTTGGTAGAAATCCACGTGCGCGTTCTGCAAAAAGCACCATTTGCATGCACATCTTGTGGTTTTGCAGAAAACTTCATCTGCGTCTACCAAAAGATGCATGTGCATGCTTAAAACGCGTTTTCGCACAAATGCGTGCGCGGGTGCTAAAAAGAGCAGCATCGGCATGCTTAGCACGTCGTTTGGTAGAAATCCACGTGCGCGTTCTGCCAAAAGCACCATTTGCATGCACATCTTGTGGTTTTGCAGAAAACTTCATCCGCGTCTACCAAAAGATGCATGTGCATGCTTAAAACGCGTTTTCGCACAAATGCGTGCGCGGGAGCTAAAAAGAGCAGCATCGACATGCTTAGCACGTCGTTTGGTAGAAATCCACGTGCTTGTTCTGCCAAAAGCATCATTTGCATGCACATCTTGTGGTTTTGCAGAAAACTTCATCCGCGTCTACCAAAAGATGCATGTGCATGCTTAAAACGCGTTTTCGCACAAATGCGTGCGCGGGTGCTAAAAAGAGCAGCATCGGCATGCTTAGCACGTCGTTTGGTAGAAATCCACGTGCGCGTTCTGCCAAAAGCACCATTTGCATGCACATCTTGTGGTTTTGCAGAAAACTTCATCCGCGTCTACCAAAAGATGCATGTGCATGCTTAAAACGCGCTTTCGCACAAATCCGTGCGCGGGTGCTAAAAAGAGCAGCATCGGCATGCTTAGCCCGTCGTTTGGTAGAAATCCACGTGCGCGTTCTGCCAAAAGCACCATTTGCATGCACATCCTGTGGTTTTGCAGAAAACTTCATCCGCGTCTACCAAAAGATGCATGTGCATGCTTAAAACGCGTTTTCGCACAAATCCGTGCACGGGTGCTATAAAGAGCAGCATCGGCATGCTTAGCACGTCGTTTGGTAGAAATCCACGTGCGCGTTCTGCCAAAAGCACCATTTGCATGCACATCTTGTGGTTTTGCAGAAAACTTCATCCGCGTCTACCAAAAGATGCATGTGCATGCTTAAAACGCGTTTTCGCAGAAATCCGTGCGCGGGTGCTAAAAAGAGCAGCATCGGCATGCTTAGCACGTCGTTTGGTAGAAATCCACGTGCGCGTTCTGCCAAAAGCACCATTTGCATGCACATCTTGTGGTTTTGCAGAAAACTTCATCCGCGTCTACCAAAAGATGCATGTGCATGCTTAAAACGCGTTTTCGCACAAATCCGTGCGCGGGTGCTAAAAAGAGCAGCATCGGCATGCTTAGCACGTCGTTTGGTAGAAATCCACGTGCGCGTTCTGCCGAAAGCACCATTTGCGTGCACATCTTGTGGTTTTGCAGAAAACTTCATCCGCGTCTACCAAAAGATGCATGTGCATGCTTAAAACGCGTTTTCGCACAAATCCGTGCGCGGGTGCTAAAAAGAGCAGCATCGGCATGCTTAGCACGTCGTTAGGTAGAAATCCACGTGCGCGTTCTGCCAAAAGCACCATTTGCATGCACATCTTGTGGTTTTGCAGAAAACTTCATCCGCGTCTACCAAAAGATGCATGTGCATGCCTAAAACGCGTTTTCGCACAAATCCGTGCGCGGGTGCTAAAAAGAGCAGCATCGGCATGCTTAGCACGTCGTTTGGTAGAAATCCACGTGCGCGTTCTGCCAAAAGCCCCATTTGCATGCACATATTGTGGTTTTGCAGAAAACTTCATCCGCGTCTACCAAAAGATGCATGTGCATGCTTAAAACGCGTTTTCGCACAAATCCGTGCGCGGGTGCTAAAAAGAGCAGCATCGGCATGCTTAGCACGTCGTTTGGTAGAAATCCACGTGCGCGTTCTGCCAAAAGCACCATTTGCATGCACATCTTGTGGTTTTGCAGAAAACTTCATCCGCGTCTACCAAAAGATGCATGTGCATGCTTAAAACGCGTTTTCGCACAAATCCGTGCGCGGGTGCTAAAAAGAGCAGCATCGGCATGCTTAGCACGTCGTTTGGTAGAAATCCACGTGCGCGTTCTGCAAAAAGCACCATTTGCATGCACATCTTGTGGTTTTGCAGAAAACTTCATCTGCGTCTACCAAAAGATGCATGTGCATGCTTAAAACGCGTTTTCGCACAAATGCGTGCGCGGGTGCTAAAAAGAGCAGCATCGGCATGCTTAGCACGTCGTTTGGTAGAAATCCACGTGCGCGTTCTGCCAAAAGCACCATTTGCATGCACATCTTGTGGTTTTGCAGAAAACTTCATCCGCGTCTACCAAAAGATGCATGTGCATGCTTAAAACGCGTTTTCGCACAAATGCGTGCGCGGGTGCTAAAAAGAGCAGCATCGACATGCTTAGCACGTCGTTTGGTAGAAATCCACGTGCGCGTTCTGCCAAAAGCACCATTTGCATGCACATCTTGTGGTTTTGCAGAAAACTTCATCCGCGTCTACCAAAAGATGCATGTGCATGCTTAAAACGCGTTTTCGCACAAATGCGTGCGCGGGTGCTAAAAAGAGCAGCATCGGCATGCTTAGCACGTCGTTTGGTAGAAATCCACGTGCGCGTTCTGCCAAAAGCACCATTTGCATGCACATCTTGTGGTTTTGCAGAAAACTTCATCCGCGTCTACCAAAAGATGCATGTGCATGCTTAAAACGCGCTTTCGCACAAATCCGTGCGCGGGTGCTAAAAAGAGCAGCATCGGCATGCTTAGCCCGTCGTTTGGTAGAAATCCACGTGCGCGTTCTGCCAAAAGAACCCTTTGCATGCACATCCTGTGGTTTTGCAGAAAACTTCAACCGCGTCTACCAAAAGATGCATGTGCATGCTTAAAACGCGTTTTCGCACAAATCCGTGCACGGGTGCTAAAAAGAGCAGCATCGGCATGCTTAGCACGTCGTTTGGTAGAAATCCACGTGCGCGTTCTGCCAAAAGCACCATTTGCATGCACATCTTGTGGTTTTGCAGAAAACTTCATCCGCGTCTACCAAAAGATGCATGTGCATGCTTAAAACGCGTTTTCGCACAAATCCGTGCGCGGGTGCTAAAAAGAGCAGCATCGGCATGCTTAGCACGTCGTTTGATAGAAATCCACGTGCGCGTTCTGCCAAAAGCACCATTTGCATGCACATCTTGTGGTTTTGCAGAAAACTTCATCCGCGTCTACCAAAAGATGCATGTGCATGCTTAAAACGCGTTTTCGCAGAAATCCGTGCGCGGGTGCTAAAAAGAGCAGCATCGGCATGCTTAGCACGTCGTTTGGTAGAAATCCACGTGCGCGTTCTGCCAAAAGCACCATTTGCATGCACATCTTGTGGTTTTGCAGAAAACTTCATCCGCGTCTACCAAAAGATGCATGTGCATGCTTAAAACGCGTTTTCGCACAAATGCATGCGCGGGTGCTAAAAAGAGCAGCATCGGCATGCTTAGCACGTCGTTTGGTAGAAATCCACGTGCGCGTTCTGCCAAAAGCACCATTTGCATGCACATCTTGTGATTTTGCAGAAAACTTCATCCGCGTCTACCAAAAGATGCATGTGCATGCTTAAAACGCGTTTTCGCACAAATGCGTGCGCGGGTGCTAAAAAGAGCAGCATCGGCATGCTTAGCACGTCGTTTGGTAGAAATCCACGTGCGCGTTCTGCCAAAAGCACCATTTGCATGCACATCTTGTGGTTTTGCAGAAAACTTCATTCGCGTCTACCAAAAGATGCATGTGCATGCTTAAAACGCGTTTTCGCACAAATCCGTGCGCGGGTGCTAAAAAGAGCAGCATCGGCATGCTTAGCACGTCGTTTGGTAGATATCCACGTGCGCGTTCTGCCAAAAGCACCATTTGCATGCACATCTTGTGGTTTTGCAGAAAACTTCATCCGCGTCTACCAAAAGATGCATGTGCATGCTTAAAACGCGTTTTCGCACAAATCCGTGCGCGGGTGCTAAAAAGAGCAGCATCGGCATGCTTAGCACGTCGTTTGGTAGAAATCCACGTGCGCGTTCTGCCAAAAGCACCATTTGCATGCACATCTTGTGGTTTTGCAGAAAACTTCATCCGCGTCTACCAAAAGATGCATGTGCATGCTTAAAACGCGTTTTCGCAAAAATCCGTGCGCGGGTGCTAAAAAGAGCAGCATCGGCATGCTTAGCAGGTCGTTTGGTAGAAATCCACGTGCGCGTCCTGCCAAAAGCACCATTTGCATGCACATCTTGTGGTTTTGCAGAAAACTTCAGCCGCGTCTACCAAAAGATGCATGTGCATGCTTAAAACGCGTTTTCGCACAAATGCGTGCGCGGGTGCTAAAAAGAGCAGCATCGGCATGCTTAGCACGTCGTTTGGTAGAAATCCACGTGCGCGTTCTGCCAAAAGCACCATTTGCATGCACATCTTGTGGTTTTGCAGAAAACTTCATCCGCGTCTACCAAAAGATGCATGTGCATGCTTAAAACGCGTTTTCGCACAAATCCGTGCGCGGGTGCTAAAAAGAGAAGCATCGGCATGCTTAGCACGTCGTTTGGTAGAAATCCACGTGCGCGTTCTGCCAAAAGCACCATTTGCATGCACATCTTGTGGTTTTGCAGAAAACTTCATCCGCGTCTACCAAAAGATGCATGTGCATGCTTAAAACGCGCTTTCGCACAAATCCGTGCGCGGGTGCTAAAAAGAGCAGCATCGGCATGCTTAGCACGTCGTTTGGTAGAAATCCACGTGCGCGTTCTGCCAAAAGCACCATTTGCATGCACATCTTGTGGTTTTGCAGAAAACTTCATCCGCGTCTACAAAAAGATGCATGTGCATGCTTAAAACGCGTTTTCGCACAAATGCGTGCGCGGGTGCTAAAAAGAGCAGCATCGGCATGCTTAGCACGTCGTTTGGTAGAAATCCACGTGCGCGTTCTGCCAAAAGCACCATTTGCATGCACATCTTGTGGTTTTGCAGAAAACTTCATCCGCGTCTACCAAAAGATGCATGTGCATGCTTAAAACGCGTTTTCGCACAAATCCGTGCGCGGGTGCTAAAAAGAGCAGCATCGGCATGCTTAGCACGTCGTTTGGTAGAAATCCACGTGCTCGTTCTGCAAAAAGCACCATTTGCATGCACATCTTGTGGTTTTGCAGAAAACTTCATCTGCGTCTACCAAAAGATGCATGTGCATGCTTAAAACGCGTTTTCGCACAAATGCGTGCGCGGGTGCTAAAAAGAGCAGCATCGGCATGCTTAGCACGTCGTTTGGTAGAAATCCACGTGCGCGTTCTGCCAAAAGCACCATTTGCATGCACATCTTGTGGTTTTGCAGAAAACTTCATCCGCGTCTACCAAAAGATGCATGTGCATGCTTAAAACGCGTTTTCGCACAAATGCGTGCGCGGGTGCTAAAACGAGCAGCATCGGCATGCTTAGCACGTCGTTTGGTAGAAATCCACGTGCGCGTTCTGCCAAAAGCACCATTTGCATGCACATCTTGTGGTTTTGCAGAAAACTTCATCCGCGTCTACCAAAAGATGCATGTGCATGCTTAAAACGCGTTTTCGCAGAAATCCGTGCGCGGGTGCTAAAAAGAGCAGCATCGGCATGCTTAGCACGTCGTTTGGTAGAAATCCACGTGCGCGTTCTGCCAAAAGCACCATTTGCATGCACATCTTGTGGTTTTGCAGAAAACTTCATCCGCGTCTACCAAAAGATGCATGTGCATGCTTAAAACGCGTTTTCGCACAAATCCGTGCGCGGGTGCTAAAAAGAGCAGCATCGGCATGCTTAGCACGTCGTTTGATAGAAATCCACGTGCGCGTTCTGCCAAAAGCACCATTTGCATGCACATCTTGTGGTTTTGCAGAAAACTTCATCCGCGTCTACCAAAAGATGCATGTGCATGCTTAAAACGCGTTTTCGCAGAAATCCGTGCGCGGGTGCTAAAAAGAGCAGCATCGGCATGCTTAGCACGTCGTTTGGTAGAATTCCACGTGCGCGTTCTGCCAAAAGCACCATTTGCATGCACATCTTGTGGTTTTGCAGAAAACTTCATCCGCGTCTACCAAAAGATGCATGTGCATGCTTAAAACGCGTTTTCGCACAAATCCGTGCGCGGGTGCTAAAAAGAGCAGCATCGGCATGCTTAGCACGTCGTTTGGTAGAAATCCACGTGCGCGTTCTGCCGAAACCACCATTTGCATGCACATCTTGTGGTTTTGCAGAAAACTTCATCCGCGTCTACCAAAAGATGCATGTGCATTCTTAAAACGCGTTTTCTCACAAATCCGTGCGCGGGTGCTAAAAAGAGCAGCATCGGCATGCTTAGCACGTCGTTAGGTAGAAATCCACGTGCGCGTTTCGCCAAAAGCACCATTTGCATGCACATCTTGTGGTTTTGCAGAAAACTTCATCCGCGTCTACCAAAAGATGCATGTGCATGCTTAAAACGCGTTTTCGCACAAATGGTGCGCGGGTGCTAAAAAGAGCAGCATCGGCATGCTTAGCACGTCGTTTGGTAGAAATCCACGTGCGCGTTCTGCAAAAAGCACCATTTGCATGCACATCTTGTGGTTTTGCAGAAAACTTCATCCGCGTCTACCAAAAGATGCATGTGCATGCTTGAAACGCGTTTTCGCACAAATGCGTGCGCGGGTGCTAAAAAGAGCAGCATCGGCATGCTTAGCACGTCGTTTGGTAGAAATCCACGTGCGCGTTCTGCAAAAAGCACCATTTGCATGCACATCTTGTGGTTTTGCAGAAAACTTCATCCGCGTCTACCAAAGGATGCATGTGCATGCTTAAAACGCGTTTTCGCACAAATGCGTGCGCGGGTGCTAAAAAGAGCAGCATCAGCATGCTTAGCACGTCGTTTGGTAGAAATCCACGTGCGCGTTCTGCCAAAAGCACCATTTGCATGCACACCTTGTGGTTTTGCAGAAAACTTCATCCGCGTCTACCAAAAGATGCATGTGCATGCTTAAAACGCGTTTTCGCACAAATGCGTGCGCGGGTGCTAAAAAGAGCAGCATCGGCATGCTTAGCACGTCGTTTGGTAGAAATCCACGTGCGCGTTCTGCCAAAAGCACCATTTGCATGCACATCTTGTGGTTTTGCAGAAAACTTCATCCGCGTCTACCAAAAGATGCATGTGCATGCTTAAAACGCGTTTTCGCACAAATCCTTGCGCGGGTGCTAAAAAGAGCAGGATCGGCATGCTTAGCACGTCGTTTGGTAGAAATCCACGTGCGCGTTCTGCCAAAAGCACCATTTGCATGCACATCTTGTGGTTTTGCAGAAATATTCATCCGCGTCTACCAAAAGATGCATGTGCATGCTTAAAACGCGTTTTCGCACAAATCCGGGCGCGGGTGCTAAAAAGAGCAGCATCGGCATGCTTAGCACGTCGTTTGGTAGAAATCCACGTGCGCGTTCTGCCAAAAGCACCATTTGCATGCACATCTTGTGGTTTTGCCGAAAACTTCATCCGCGTCTACCAAAAGATGCATGTGCATGCTTAAAACGCGTTTTCGCACAAATCCTTGCGCGGGTGCTAAAAAGAGCAGCATCAGCATGCTTAGCACGTCGTTTGGTAGAAATCCACGTGCGCGTTCTGCCAAAAGCACCATTTGCATGCACATCTTGTGGTTTTGCAGAAAACTTCATCCGCGTCTACCAAAAGATGCATGTGCATGCTTAAAACGCGTTTTCGCACAAATCCGTGCGCGGGTGCTAAAAAGAGCAGCATCGGCATGCTTAGCACGTCGTTTGGTAGAAATCCACGTGCGCGTTCTGCCAAAAGCACCATTTGCATGCACATCTTGTTATTTTGCAGAAAACTTCATCCGCGTCTACCAAAAGATGCATGTGCATGCATAAAACTCGTTTTCGCACAAATGCGTGCGCGGGTGCTAAAAAGAGCAGCATCGGCATGCTTAGCACGTCGTTTGGTAGAAATCCACGTGCGCGTTCTGCCAAAAGCACCATTTGCACGCACATCTTGTGGTTTTGCAGAAAACTTCATCCGCGTTTAACAAAAGATGCATGTGCATGCTTAAAACGCGTTTTCGCACAAATGCGTGCGCGGGTGCTAAAAAGAGCAGCATCGGCATGCTTAGCACGTCGTTTGGTAGAAATCCACGTGCGCGTTCTGCCAAAAGCACCATTTGCATGCACATCTTGTGGTTTTGCAGAAAACTTCATCCGCGTCTACCAAAAGATGCATGTGCATGCTTAAAACGCGTTTTCGCACAAATCCGTGCGCGGGTGCTAAAAAGAGCAGCATCGGCATGCTTAGCACGTCGTTTGGTAGAAATCCACGTGCGCGTTCTGCCAAAAGCACCATTTGCATGCACATATTGTGGTTTTGCAGAAAACTTCATCCGCGTCTACCAAAAGATGCATGTGCATGCTTAAAACGCGTTTTCGCACAAGTCCGTGCGCGGGTGCTAAAAAGAGCAGCATCGGCATGCTTAGCACGTCGTTTGGTAGAAATCCACGTGCGCGTTCTGCCAAAAGCACCATTTGCATGCACATCTTGTGGTTTTGCAGAAAACTTCATCCGCGTCTACCAAAAGATGCATGTGCATGCTTAAAACGCGTTTTCGCACAAATCCGTGCGCGGGTGCTAAAAAGAGCAGCATCGGCATGCTTAGCCCGTCGTTTGGTAGAAATCCACGTGCGCGTTCTGCAAAAAGCACCATTTGCATGCACATCTTGTGGTTTTGCAGAAAACTTCATCTGCGTCTACCAAAAGATGCATGTGCATGCTTAAAACGCGTTTTCGCACAAATGCGTGCGCGGGTGCTAAAAAGAGCAGCATCGGCATGCTTAGCACGTCGTTTGGTAGAAATCCACGTGCGCGTTCTGCCAAAAGCACCATTTGCATGCACATCTTGTGGTTTTGCAGAAAACTTCATCCGCGTCTACCAAGAGATGCATGTGCATGCTTAAAACGCGTTTTCGCACAAATGCGTGCGCGGGTGCTAAAAAGAGCAGCATCGGCATGCTTAGCACGTCGTTTGGTAGAAATCCACGTGCGCGTTCTGCCAAAAGCACCATTTGCATGCACATCTTGTGGTTTTGCAGAAAACTTCATCCGCGTCTACCAAAAGATGCATGTGCATGCTTAAAACGCGTTTTCGCACAAATGCGTGCGCGGGTGCTAAAAAGAGCAGCATCGGTATGCTTAGCACGTCGTTTGGTAGAAATCCACGTGCGCGTTCTGCCAAAAGCACCATTTGCATGCACATCTTGTGGTTTTGCAGAAAACTTCATCCGCGTCTACCAAAAGATGCATGTGCATGCTTAAAACGCGTTTTCGCACAAATCCGTGCGCGGGTGCTAAAAAGAGCAGCATCGGCATGTTTAGCACGTCGTTTGGTAGAAATCCACGTGCGCGTTCTGCCAAAAGCACCATTTTCATGCACATCTTGTGGTTTTCCAGAAAACTTCATCCGCGTCTACCAAAAGATGCATGTGCATGCTTAAAACGCGTTTTCGCACAAATGCGTGCGCGGGTGCTAAAAAGAGCAGCATCGGCATGCTTAGCACGTCGTTTGGTAGAAATCCACGTGCGCGTTCTGCCAAAAGCACCATTTGCATGCACATCTTGTGGTTTTGCAGAAAACTTCATCCGCGTCTACCAAAAGATGCATGTGCATGCTTAAAACGCGTTTTCGCACAAATCCGTGCGCGGGTGCTAAAAAGAGCAGCATCGGCATGCTTAGCACGTCGTTTGGTAGAAATCCACGTGCGCGTTCTGCCAAAAGCACCATTTGCATGCACATCTTGTGGTTTTGCAGAAAACTTCATCCGCGTCTACCAAAAGATGCATGTGCATGCTTAAAACGCGTTTTCGCACAAATGCGTGCGCGGGTGCTAAAAAGAGCAGCATCGGCATGCTTAGCACGTCGTTTGGTAGAAATCCACGTGCGCGTTCTGCAAAAAGCACCATTTGCATGCACATCTTGTGGTTTTGCAGAAAACTTCATCCGCGTCTACCAAAAGATGCATGTGCATGCTTAAAACGCGTTTTCGCACAAATCCGTGCGCGAGTGCTAAAAAGAGCAGCATCGGCATGCTTAGCACGTCGTTTGGTAGAAATCCACGTGCGCGTTCTGCCAAAAGCACCATTTGCATGCACATCTTGTGGTTTTGCAGAAAACTTCATCCGCGTCTACCAAAAGATGCATGTGCATGCTTAAAACGCGTTTTCGCACAAATCCGTGCGCGGGTGCTAAAAAGAGCAGCATCGGCATGCTTAGCACGTCGTTTGGTAGAAATCCACGGGCGCGTTCTGCCAAAAGCACCATTTGCATGCACATCTTGTGGTTTTGCAGAAAACTTCATCCGCGTCTACCAAAAGATGCATGTGCATGCTTAAAACGCGTTTTCGCACAAATCCGTGCGCGGGTGCTAAAAAGAGCAGCATCGGCATGCTTAGCACGTCGTTTGGTAAAAATCCACGTGCGCGTTCTGCCAAAAGCACCATTTGCATGCACATCTTGTGGTTTCGCAGAAAACTTCATCCGCGTCTACCAAAAGATGCATGTGCATGCTTAAAACGCGTTTTCGCACAAATCCGTGCGCGGGTGCTAAAAAGAGCAGCATCGGCATGCTTAGCACGTCGTTTGGTAGAAATCCACGTGCGCGTTCTGCCAAAAGCACCATTTGCATGCACATCTTGTGGTTTTGCAGAAAACTTCATCCGCGTCTACCAAAAGATGCATGTGCATGCTTAAAACGCGTTTTCGCACAAATCCGTGCGCGGGTGCTAAAAAGAGCAGCATCGGCATGCTTAGCACGTCGTTTGGTAGAAATCCACGTGCGCGTTCTGCCAAAAGCACCATTTGCGTGCACATCTTGTGGTTTTGCAGAAAACTTCATCCGCGTCTACCAAAAGATGCATGTGCATGCTTAAAACGCGTTTTCGCACAAATGCGTGCGCGGGTGCTAAAAGAGCAGCATCGGCATGCTTAGCACGTCGTTGGGTGGAAATCCACGTGCGCGTTCTGCCAAAAGCACCATTTGCATGCACATCTTGTGGTTTTGCAGAAAACTTCATCCGCGTCTACCAAAAGATGCATGTGCATGCTTAAAACGCGTTTTCGCACAAATCCGTGCGCGGATGCTAAAAAGAGCAGCATCGGCATGCTTAGCACGTCGTTTGGTAGAAATCCACGTGCGCGTTCTGCCAAAAGCACCATTTGCATGCACATCTTGTGGTTTTGCAGAAAACTTAATCCGCGTCTACCAAAAGATGCATGTGCATGCTTAAAACGCGTTTTCGCACAAATCCGTGCGCGGATGCTAAAAAGAGCAGCATCGGCATGCTTAGCACGTCGTTTGGTAGAAATCCACGTGCGCGTTCTGCCAAAAGCACCATTTGCATGCACATCTTGTGGTTTTGCAGAAAACTTAATCCGCGTCTACCAAAAGATGCATGTGCATGCTTAAAACGCGTTTTCGCACAAATCCGTGCGCGAGTGCTAAAAAGAGCAGCATCGGCATGCTTAGCACGTCGTTTGGTAGAAATCCACGTGCGCGTTCTGCCAAAAGCACCATTTGCATGCACATCTTGTGGTTTTGCAGAAAACTTCATCCGCGTCTACCAAAAGATGCATGTGCATGCTTAAAAGGCGTTTTCGCACAAATCCGTGCGCGGGTGCTAAAAAGAGCAGCATCGGCATGCTTAGCACGTCGTTTGGTAGAAATCCACGTGCGCGTTCTGGCAAAAGCACCATTTGCATGCACATCTTGTGGTTTTGCAGAAAACTTCATCCGCGTCTACCAAAAGATGCATGTGCATGCTTAAAACGCGTTTTCGCACAAATGCGTGCGCGGGTGCTAAAAAGAGCAGCATCGAAATGCTTAGCACGTCGTTTGGTAGAAATCCACGTGCGCGTTCTGCCAAAAGCACCATTTGCATGCACATCTTGTGGTTTTGCAGAAAACTTCATCCGCGTCTACCAAAAGATGCATGTGCATGCTTAAAACGCGTTTTCGCACAAATCCGTGCGCGGGTGCTAAAAAGAGCAGCATCGGCATGCTTAGCACGTCGTTTGGTAGAAATCCACGTGCGCGTTCTGCCAAAAGCACCATTTGCATGCACATCTTCTGGTTTTGCAGAAAACTTCATCCGCGTCTACCAAAAGATGCATGTGCATGCTTAAAAGGCGTTTTCGCACAAATCCGTGCGCGGGTGCTAAAAAGAGCAGCATCGGCATGCTTAGCACGTCGTTTGGTAGAAATCCACGTGCGCGTTCTGCCAAAAGCACCATTTGCCTGCACATCTTGTGGTTTTGCAGAAAACTTCATCCGCGTCTACCAAAAGATGCATGTGCATGTTTAAAACGCGTTTTCGCACAAATGCATGCGCGGGTGCTAAAAAGAGCAGCATCGGCATGCTTACCACGTCGTTTGGTAGAAATCCACGTGCGCGTTCTGCCAAAAGCACCATTTGCATGCACATCTTGTGGTTTTGCAGAAAACTTCATCCGCGTCTACCAAAAGATGCATGTGCATGCTTAAAACGCGTTTTCGCACAAATCCGTGCGCGGGTGCTAAAAAGAGCAGCATCGGCATGCTTAGCACGTCGTTTGGTAGAAATCCACGTGCGCGTTCTGCCAAAAGCACCATTTGCGTGCACATCTTGTGGTTTTGCAGAAAACTTCATCCGCGTCTACCAAAAGATGCATGTGCATGCTTAAAACGCGTTTTCGCACAAATGCGTGCGCGGGTGCTAAAAAGAGCAGCATCGGCATGCTTAGCACGTCGTTGGGTAGAAATCCACGTGCGCGTTCTGCCAAAAGCACCATTTGCATGCACATCTTGTGGTTTTGCAGAAAACTTCATCCGCGTCTACCAAAAGATGCATGTGCATGCTTAAAACGCATTTTCGCACAAATCCGTGCGCGGATGCTAAAAAGAGCAGCATCGGCATGCTTAGCACGTCGTTTGGTAGAAATCAACGTGCGCGTTCTGCCAAAAGCACCATTTCCATGCACATCTTGTGGTTTTGCAGAAAACTTAATCCGCGTCTACCAAAAGATGCATGTGCATGCTTAAAACGCGTTTTCGCACAAATCCGTGCGCGGATGCTAAAAAGAGCAGCATCGGCATGCTTAGCACGTCGTTTGGTAGAAATCCACGTGCGCGTTCTGCCAAAAGCACCATTTGCATGCACATCTTGTGGTTTTGCAGAAAACTTAATCCGCGTCTACCAAAAGATGCATGTGCATGCTTAAAACGCGTTTTCGCACAAATCCGTGCGCGAGTGCTAAAAAGAGCAGCATCGGCATGCTTAGCACGTCGTTTGGTAGAAATCCACGTGCGCGTTCTCCAAAAGCACCATTTGCATGCACATCTTGTGGTTTTGCAGAAAACTTCATCCGCGTCTACCAAAAGATGCATGTGCATGCTTAAAAGGCGTTTTCGCACAAATCCGTGCGCGGGTGCTAAAAAGAGCAGCATCGGCATGCTTAGCACGTCGTTTGGTAGAAATCCACGTGCGCGTTCTGCCAAAAGCACCATTTGCATGCACATCTTGTGGTTTTGCAGAAAACTTCATCCGCGTCTACCAAAAGATGCATGTGCATGCTTAAAACGCGTTTTCGCACAAATGCGTGCGCGGGTGCTAAAAAGAGCAGCATCGAAATGCTTAGCACGTCGTTTGGTAGAAATCCACGTGCGCGTTCTGCCAAAAGCACCATTTGCATGCACATCTTGTGGTTTTGCAGAAAACTTCATTCGCGTCTACCAAAAGATGCATGTGCATGCTTAAAACGCGTTTTCGCACAAATCCGTGCGCGGGTGCTAAAAAGAGCAGCATCGGCATGCTTAGCACGTCGTTTGGTAGAAATCCACGTGCGCGTTCTGCAAAAAGCACCATTTGCATGCACATCTTCTGGTTTTGCAGAAAACTTCATCCGCGTCTACCAAAAGATGCATGTGCATGCTTAAAAGGCGTTTTCGCACAAATCCGTGCGCGGGTGCTAAAAAGAGCAGCATCGGCATGCTTAGCACGTCGTTTGGTAGAAATCCACGTGCGCGTTCTGCCAAAAGCACCATTTGCATGCACATCTTGTGGTTTTGCAGAAAACTTCATCCGCGTCTACCAAAAGATGCATGTGCATGCTTAAAACGCGTTTTCGCACAAATCCGTGCGCGGGTGCTAAAAAGAGCAGCATCGGCATGCTTAGCACGTCGTTTGGTAGAAATCCACGTGCGCGTTCTGCCAAAAGCACCATTTGCATGCACATCTTGTGGTTTTGCAGAAAACTTCATCCGCGTCTACCAAAAGATGCATGTGCATGCTTAAAACGCGTTTTCGCACAAATGCGTGCGCGGGTGCTAAAAAGAGCAGCATCGGCATGCTTACCACGTCGTTTGGTAGAAATCCACGTGCGCGTTCTGCCAAAAGCACCATTTGCATGCACATCTTGTGGTTTTGCAGAAAACTTCTTCCGCGTCTACCAAAAGATGCATGTGCATGCTTAAAACGCGTTTTCGTACAAATGCGTGCGCGGGTGCTAAAAAGAGCAGCATCGGCATGCTTAGCACGTCGTTTGGTAGAAATCCACGTGCGCGTTCTGCAAAAAGCACCATTTGCATGCACATCTTGTGGTTTTGCAGAAAACTTCATCCGCGTCTACCAAAAGATGCATGTGCATGCTTAAAACGCGTTTTCGCACAAATCCGTGCGCGAGTGCTAAAACGAGCAGCATCGGCATGCTTAGCACGTCGTTTGGTAGAAATCCACGTGCGCGTTCTGCCAAAAGCACCATTTGCATGCACATCTTGTGGTTTTGCAGAAAACTTCATCCGCGTCTACCAAAAGATGCATGTGCATGCTTAAAACGCGTTTTCGCACAAATCCGTGCGCGGGTGCTAAAAAGAGCAGCATCGGCATGCTTAGCACGTCGTTTGGTAGAAATCCACGTGCGCGTTCTGCCAAAAGCACCATTTGCGTGCACATCTTGTGGTTTTGCAGAAAACTTCATCCGCGTCTACCAAAAGATGCATGTGCATGCTTAAAACGCGTTTTCGCACAAATCCGTGCGCGGGTGCTAAAAAGAGCAGCATCGGCATGCTTAGCACGTCGTTTGGTAGAAATCCACGTGCGCGTTCTGCCAAAAGCACCATTTGCGTGCACATCTTGTGGTTTTGCAGAAAACTTCATCCGCGTCTACCAAAAGATGCATGTGCATGCTTAAAACGCGTTTTCGCACAAATGCGTGCGCGGGTGCCAAAAAGAGCAGCATCGGCATGCTTAGCACGTCGTTGGGTAGAAATCCACGTGCGCGTTCTGCCAAAAGCACCATTTGCATGCACATCTTGTGGTTTTGCAGAAAACTTCATCCGCGTCTACCAAAAGATGCATGTGCATGCTTAAAACGCGTTTTCGCACAAATCCGTGCGCGGATGCTAAAAAGAGCAGCATCGGCATGCTTAGCACGTCGTTTGGTAGAAATCCACGTGCGCGTTCTGCCAAAAGCACCATTTGCATGCACATCTTGTGGTTTTGCAGAAAACTTAATCCGCGTCTACCAAAAGATGCATGTGCATGCTTAAAACGCGTTTTCGCACAAATCCGTGCGCGGATGCTAAAAAGAGCAGCATCGGCATGCTTAGCACGTCGTTTGGTAGAAATCCACGTGCGCGTTCTGCCAAAAGCACCATTTGCATGCACATCTTGTGGTTTTGCAGAAAACTTAATCCGCGTCTACCAAAAGATGCATGTGCATGCTTAAAACGCGTTTTCGCACAAATCCGTGCGCGAGTGCTAAAAAGAGCAGCATCGGCATGCTTAGCACGTCGTTTGGTAGAAATCCACGTGCGCATTCTGCCAAAAGCACCATTTGCATGCACATCTTGTGGTTTTGCAGAAAACTTCATCCGCGTCTACCAAAAGATGCATGTGCATGCTTAAAAGGCGTTTTCGCACAAATCCGTGCGCGGGTGCTAAAAAGAGCAGCATCGGCATGCTTAGCACGTCGTTTGGTAGAAATCCACGTGCGCGTTCTGCCAAAAGCACCATTTGCATGCACATCTTGTGGTTTTGCAGAAAACTTCATCCGCGTCTACCAAAAGATGCATGTGCATGCTTAAAACGCGTTTTCGCACAAATGCGTGCGCGGGTGCTAAAAAGAGCAGCATCGAAATGCTTAGCACGTCGTTTGGTAGAAATCCACGTGCGCGTTCTGCCAAAAGCACCATTTGCATGCACATCTTGTGGTTTTGCAGAAAACTTCATCCGCGTCTACCAAAAGATGCATGTGCATGCTTAAAACGCGTTTTCGCACAAATCCGTGCGCGGGTGCTAAAAAGAGCAGCATCGGCATGCTTAGCACGTCGTTTGGTAGAAATCCACGTGCGCGTTCTGCAAAAAGCACCATTTGCATGCACATCTTCTGGTTTTGCAGAAAACTTCATCCGCGTCTACCAAAAGATGCATGTGCATGCTTAAAAGGCGTTTTCGCACAAATCCGTGCGCGGGTGCTAAAAAGAGCAGCATCGGCATGCTTAGCACGTCGTTTGGTAGAAATCCACGTGCGCGTTCTGCCAAAAGCACCATTTGCATGCACATCTTGTGGTTTTGCAGAAAACTTCATCCGCGTCTACCAAAAGATGCATGTGCATGCTTAAAACGCGTTTTCGCACAAATCCGTGCGCGGGTGCTAAAAAGAGCAGCATCGGCATGCTTAGCACGTCGTTTGGTAGAAATCCACGTGCGCGTTCTGCCAAAAGCACCATTTGCATGCACATCTTGTGGTTTTGCAGAAAACTTCATCCGCGTCTACCAAAAGATGCATGTGCATGCTTAAAACGCGTTTTCGCACAAATGCGTGCGCGGGTGCTAAAAAGAGCAGCATCGGCATGCTTACCACGTCGTTTGGTAGAAATCCACGTGCGCGTTCTGCCAAAAGCATCATTTGCATGCACATCTTGTGGTTTTGCAGAAAACTTCATCCGCGTCTACCAAAAGATGCATGTGCATGCTTAAAACGCGTTTTCGCACAAATCCGTGCGCGGGTGCTAAAAAGAGCAGCATCGGCATGCTTAGCACGTCGTTTGGTAGAAATCCACGTGCGCGTTCTGCCAAAAGCACCATTTGCATGCACATCTTGTGGTTTTGCAGAAAACTTCATCCGCGTCTACCAAAAGATGCATGTGCATGCTTAAAACGCGTTTTCGCACAAATCCGTGCGCGGGTGCTAAAAAGAGCAGCATCGGCATGCTTAGCACGTCGTTTGGTAGAAATCCACGTGCGCGTTCTGCCAAAAGCACCATTTGCGTGCACATCTTGTGGTTTTGCAGAAAACTTCATCCGCGTCTACCAAAAGATGCATGTGCATGCTTAAAACGCGTTTTCGCACAAATGCGTGCGCGGGTGCTAAAAAGAGCAGCATCGGCATGCTTAGCACGTCGTTGGGTAGAAATCCACGTGCGCGTTCTGCCAAAAGCACCATTTGCATGCACATCTTGTGGTTTTGCAGAAAACTTCATCCGCGTCTACCAAAAGATGCATGTGCATGCTTAAAACGCGTTTTCGCACAAATCCGTGCGCGGATGCTAAAAAGAGCAGCATCGGCATGCTTAGCACGTCGTTTGGTAGAAATCCACGTGCGCGTTCTGCCAAAAGCACCATTTGCATGCACATCTTGTGGTTTTGCAGAAAACTTAATCCGCGTCTACCAAAAGATGCATGTGCATGCTTAAAACGCGTTTTCGCACAAATCCGTGCGCGGATGCTAAAAAGAGCAGCATCGGCATGCTTAGCACGTCGTTTGGTAGAAATCCACGTGCGCGTTCTGCCAAAAGCACCATTTGCATGCACATCTTGTGGTTTTGCAGAAAACTTAATCCGCGTCTACCAAAAGATGCATGTGCATGCTTAAAACGCGTTTTCGCACAAATCCGTGCGCGAGTGCTAAAAAGAGCAGCATCGGCATGCTTAGCACGTCGTTTGGTAGAAATCCACGTGCGCGTTCTGCCAAAAGCACCATTTGCATGCACATCTTGTGGTTTTGCAGAAAACTTCATCCGCGTCTACCAAAAGATGCATGTGCATGCTTAAAAGGCGTTTTCGCACAAATCCGTGCGCGGGTGCTAAAAAGAGCAGCATCGGCATGCTTAGCACGTCGTTTGGTAGAAATCCACGTGCGCGTTCTGCCAAAAGCACCATTTGCATGCACATCTTGTGGTTTTGCAGAAAACTTCATCCGCGTCTACCAAAAGATGCATGTGCATGCTTAAAACGCGTTTTCGCACAAATGCGTGCGCGGGTGCTAAAAAGAGCAGCATCGAAATGCTTAGCACGTCGTTTGGTAGAAATCCACGTGCGCGTTCTGCCAAAGGCACCATTTGCATGCACATCTTGTGGTTTTGCAGAAAACTTCATCCGCGTCTACCAAAAGATGCATGTGCATGCTTAAAACGCGTTTTCGCACAAATCCGTGCGCGGGTGCTAAAAAGAGCAGCATCGGCATGCTTAGCACGTCGTTTGGTAGAAATCCACGTGCGCGTTCTGCAAAAAGCACCATTTGCATGCACATCTTCTGGTTTTGCAGAAAACTTCATCCGCGTCTACCAAAAGATGCATGTGCATGCTTAAAAGGCGTTTTCGCACAAATCCGTGCGCGGGTGCTAAAAAGAGCAGCATCGGCATGCTTAGCACGTCGTTTGGTAGAAATCCACGTGCGCGTTCTGCCAAAAGCACCATTTGCATGCACATCTTGTGGTTTTGCAGAAAACTTCATCCGCGTCTACCAAAAGATGCATGTGCATGCTTAAAACGCGTTTTCGCACAAATCCGTGCGCGGGTGCTAAAAAGAGCAGCATCGGCATGCTTAGCACGTCGTTTGGTAGAAATCCACGTGCGCGTTCTGCCAAAAGCACCATTTGCATGCACATCTTGTGGTTTTGCAGAAAACTTCATCCGCGTCTACCAAAAGATGCATGTGCATGCTTAAAACGCGTTTTCGCACAAATGCGTGCGCGGGTGCTAAAAAGAGCAGCATCGGCATGCTTACCACGTCGTTTGGTAGAAATCCACGTGCGCGTTCTGCCAAAAGCACCATTTGCATGCACATCTTGTGGTTTTGCAGAAAACTTCTTCCGCGTCTACCAAAAGATGCATGTGCATGCTTAAAATGCGTTTTCGCACAAATGCGTGCGCGGGTGCTAAAAAGAGCAGCATCGGCATGCTTAGCACGTCGTTTGGTAGAAATCCACGTGCGCGTTCTGCCAAAAGCACCATTTGCATGCACATCTTGTGGTTTTGCAGAAAACTTCATTCGCGTCTACCAAAAGATGCATGTGCATGCTTAAAACGCGTTTTCGCACAAATCCGTGCGCGGGTGCTAAAAAGAGCAGCATCGGCATGCTTAGCACGTCGTTTGGTAGAAATCCACGTGCGCGTTCTGCCAAAAGCACCATTTGCATGCACATCTTGTGGTTTTGCAGAAAACTTCATCCGCGTCTACCAAAAGATGCATGTGCATGCTTAAAACGCGTTTTCGCACAAATGCGTGCGCGGGTGCTAAAAAGAGCAGCATCGGCATGCTTAGCACGTCGTTTGGTAGAAATCCACGTGCGCGTTCTGCCAAAAGCACCATTTGCATGCACATCTTGTGGTTTTGCAGAAAACTTCATCCGCGTCTACCAAAAGATGCATGTGCATGCTTAAAACGCGTTTTCGCACAAATCCGTGCGCGGGTGCTAAAAAGAGCAGCATCGGCATGCTTAGCACGTCGTTTGGTAGAAATCCACGTGCGCGTTCTGCCAAAAGCACCATTTGCATGCACATCTTGTGGTTTTGCAGAAAACTTCATCCGCGTCTACCAAAAGATGCATGTGCATGCTTAAAACGCGTTTTCGCACAAATCCGTGCGCGGGTGCTAAAAAGAGCAGCATCGGCATGCTTAGCACGTCGTTTGGTAGAAATCCACGTGCGCGTTCTGCCAAAAGCACCATTTGCGTGCACATCTTGTGGTTTTGCAGAAAACTTCATCCCCGTCTACCAAAAGATGCATGTGCATGCTTAAAACGCGTTTTCGCACAAATGCGTGCGCGGGTGCTAAAAAGAGCAGCATCGGCATGCTTAGCACGTCGTTGGGTAGAAATCCACGTGCGCGTTCTGCCAAAAGCACCATTTGCATGCACATCTTGTGGTTTTGCAGAAAACTTCATCCGCGTCTACCAAAAGATGCATGTGCATGCTTAAAACGCGTTTTCGCACAAATCCGTGCGCGGGTGCTAAAAAGAGCAGCATCGGCATGCTTAGCACGTCGTTTGGTAGAAATCCACGGGCGCGTTCTGCCAAAAGCACCATTTGCATGCACATCTTGTGGTTTTGCAGAAAACTTCATCCGCGTCTACCAAAAGATGCATGTGCATGCTTAAAACGCGTTTTCGCACAAATCCGTGCGCGGGTGCTAAAAAGAGCAGCATCGGCATGCTTAGCACGTCGTTTGGTAGAAATCCACGTGCGCGTTCTGCCAAAAGCACCATTTGCATGCACATCTTGTGGTTTTGCAGAAAACTTCATCCGCGTCTACCAAAAGATGCATGTGCATGCTTAAAACGCGTTTTCGCACAAATGCGTGCGCGGGTGCTAAAAAGAGCAGCATCGAAATGCTTAGCGCGTCGTTTGGTAGAAATCCACGTGCGCGTTCTGCCAAAAGCACCATTTGCATGCACATCTTGTGGTTTTGCAGAAAACTTCATTCGCGTCTACCAAAAGATGCATGTGCATGCTTAAAACGCGTTTTCGCACAAATCCGTGCGCGGGTGCTAAAAAGAGCAGCATCGGCATGCTTAGCACGTCGTTTGGTAGAAATCCACGGGCGCGTTCTGCCAAAAGCACCATTTGCATGCACATCTTGTGGTTTTGCAGAAAACTTCATCCGCGTCTACCAAAAGATGCATGTGCATGCTTAAAACGCGTTTTCGCACAAATGCGTGCGCGGGTGCTAAAAAGAGCAGCATCGAAATGCTTAGCACGTCGTTTGGTAGAAATCCACGTGCGCGTTCTGCCAAAAGCACCATTTGCATGCACATCTTGTGGTTTTGCAGAAAACTTCATTCGCGTCTACCAAAAGATGCATGTGCATGCTTAAAACGCGTTTTCGCACAAATCCGTGCGCGGGTGCTAAAAAGAGCAGCATCGGCATGCTTAGCACGTCGTTTGGTAGAAATCCACGTGCGCGTTCTGCCAAAAGCACCATTTGCATGCACATCTTGTGGTTTTGCAGAAAACTTCATCCGCGTCTACCAAAAGATGCATGTGCATGCTTAAAACGCGTTTTCGCACAAATCCGTGCGCGGGTGCTAAAAAGAGCAGCATCGGCATGCTTAGCACGTCGTTTGGTAGAAATCCACGTGCGCGTTCTGCCAAAAGCACCATTTGCATGCACATCTTGTGGTTTTGCAGAAAACTTCATCCGCGTCTACCAAAAGATGCATGTGCATGCTTAAAACGCGTTTTCGCACAAATCCGTGCGCGGGTGCTAAAAAGAGCAGCATCGGCATGCTTAGCACGTCGTTTGGTAGAAATCCACGTGCGCGTTCTGCCAAAAGCACCATTTGCATGCACATCTTGTGGTTTTGCAGAAAACTTCATCCGCGTCTACCAAAAGATGCATGTGCATGCTTAAAACGCGTTTTCGCACAAATCCGTGCGCGGGTGCTAAAAAGAGCAGCATCGGCATGCTTAGCACGTCGTTTGGTAGAAATCCACGTGCGCGTTCTGCCAAAAGCACCATTTGCGTGCACATCTTGTGGTTTTGCAGAAAACTTCATCCCCGTCTACCAAAAGATGCATGTGCATGCTTAAAACGCGTTTTCGCACAAATGCGTGCGCGGGTGCTAAAAAGAGCAGCATCGGCATGCTTAGCACGTCGTTGGGTAGAAATCCACGTGCGCGTTCTGCCAAAAGCACCATTTGCATGCACATCTTGTGGTTTTGCAGAAAACTTCATCCGCGTCTACCAAAAGATGCATGTGCATGCTTAAAACGCGTTTTCGCACAAATCCGTGCGCGGATGCTAAAAAGAGCAGCATCGGCATGCTTAGCACGTCGTTTGGTAGAAATCCACGTGCGCGTTCTGCCAAAAGCACCATTTGCATGCACATCTTGTGGTTTTGCAGAAAACTTCATCCGCGTCTACCAAAAGATGCATGTGCATGCTTAAAACGCGTTTTCGCACAAATCCGTGCGCGGGTGCTAAAAAGAGCAGCATCGGCATGCTTAGCACGTCGTTTGGTAGAAATCCACGTGCGCGTTCTGCCAAAAGCACCATTTGCGTGCACATCTTGTGGTTTTGCAGAAAACTTCATCCCCGTCTACCAAAAGATGCATGTGCATGCTTAAAACGCGTTTTCGCACAAATGCGTGCGCGGGTGCTAAAAAGAGCAGCATCGGCATGCTTAGCACGTCGTTGGGTAGAAATCCACGTGCGCGTTCTGCCAAAAGCACCATTTGCATGCACATCTTGTGGTTTTGCAGAAAACTTCATCCGCGTCTACCAAAAGATGCATGTGCATGCTTAAAACGCGTTTTCGCACAAATCCGTGCGCGGATGCTAAAAAGAGCAGCATCGGCATGCTTAGCACGTCGTTTGGTAGAAATCCACGTGCGCGTTCTGCCAAAAGCACCATTTGCATGCACATCTTGTGGTTTTGCAGAAAACTTCATCCGCGTCTACCAAAAGATGCATGTGCATGCTTAAAACGCGTTTTCGCACAAATGCGTGCGCGGGTGCTAAAAAGAGCAGCATCGGCATGCTTACCACGTCGTTTGGTAGAAATCCACGTGCGCGTTCTGCCAAAAGCACCATTTGCATGCACATCTTGTGGTTTTGTAGAAAACTTCTTCCGCGTCTACCAAAAGATGCATGTGCATGCTTAAAATGCGTTTTCGCACAAATGCGTGCGCGGGTGCTAAAAAGAGCAGCATCGGCATGCTTAGCACGTCGTTTGGTAGAAATCCACGTGCGCGTTCTGCCAAAAGCACCATTTGCATGCACATCTTGTGGTTTTGCAGAAAACTTCATTCGCGTCTACCAAAAGATGCATGTGCATGCTTAAAACGCGTTTTCGCACAAATCCGTGCGCGGGTGCTAAAAAGAGCAGCATCGGCATGCTTAGCACGTCGTTTGGTAGAAATCCACGTGCGCGTTCTGCCAAAAGCACCATTTGCATGCACATCTTGTGGTTTTGCAGAAAACTTCATCCGCGTCTACCAAAAGATGCATGTGCATGCTTAAAACGCGTTTTCGCACAAATGCGTGCGCGGGTGCTAAAAAGAGCAGCATCGGCATGCTTAGCACGTCGTTTGGTAGAAATCCACGTGCGCGTTCTGCCAAAAGCAACATTTGCATGCACATCTTGTGGTTTTGCAGAAAACTTCATCCGCGTCTACCAAAAGATGCATGTGCATGCTTAAAACGCGTTTTCGCACAAATCCGTGCGCGGGTGCTAAAAAGAGCAGCATCGGCATGCTTAGCACGTCGTTTGGTAGAAATCCACGTGCGCGTTCTGCCAAAAGCACCATTTGCATGCACATCTTGTGGTTTTGCAGAAAACTTCATCCGCGTCTACCAAAAGATGCATGTGCATGCTTAAAACGCGTTTTCGCACAAATCCGTGCGCGGGTGCTAAAAAGAGCAGCATCGGCATGCTTAGCACGTCGTTTGGTAGAAATCCACGTGCGCGTTCTGCCAAAAGCACCATTTGCGTGCACATCTTGTGGTTTTGCAGAAAACTTCATCCCCGTCTACCAAAAGATGCATGTGCATGCTTAAAACGCGTTTTCGCACAAATGCGTGCGCGGGTGCTAAAAAGAGCAGCATCGGCATGCTTAGCACGTCGTTGGGTAGAAATCCACGTGCGCGTTCTGCCAAAAGCACCATTTGCATGCACATCTTGTGGTTTTGCAGAAAACTTCATCCGCGTCTACCAAAAGATGCATGTGCATGCTTAAAACGCGTTTTCGCACAAATCCGTGCGCGGGTGCTAAAAAGAGCAGCATCGGCATGCTTGGCACGTCGTTTGGTAGAAATCCACGGGCGCGTTCTGCCAAAAGCACCATTTGCATGCACATCTTGTGGTTTTGCAGAAAACTTCATCCGCGTCTACCAAAAGATGCATGTGCATGCTTAAAACGCGTTTTCGCACAAATGCGTGCGCGGGTGCTAAAAAGAGCAGCATCGAAATGCTTAGCACGTCGTTTGGTAGAAATCCACGTGCGCGTTCTGCCAAAAGCACCATTTGCATGCACATCTTGTGGTTTTGCAGAAAACTTCATTCGCGTCTACCAAAAGATGCATGTGCATGCTTAAAACGCGTTTTCGCACAAATCCGTGCGCGGGTGCTAAAAAGAGCAGCATCGGCATGCTTAGCACGTCGTTTGGTAGAAATCCACGTGCGCGTTCTGCCAAAAGCACCATTTGCGTGCACATCTTGTGGTTTTGCAGAAAACTTCATCCCCGTCTACCAAAAGATGCATGTGCATGCTTAAAACGCGTTTTCGCACAAATGCGTGCGCGGGTGCTAAAAAGAGCAGCATCGGCATGCTTAGCACGTCGTTGGGTAGAAATCCACGTGCGCGTTCTGCCAAAAGCACCATTTGCATGCACATCTTGTGGTTTTGCAGAAAACTTCATCCGCGTCTACCAAAAGATGCATGTGCATGCTTAAAACGCGTTTTCGCACAAATCCGTGCGCGGGTGCTAAAAAGAGCAGCATCGGCATGCTTAGCACGTCGTTTGGTAGAAATCCACGTGCGCGTTCTGCCAAAAGCACCATTTGCGTGCACATCTTGTGGTTTTGCAGAAAACTTCATCCCCGTCTACCAAAAGATGCATGTGCATGCTTAAAACGCGTTTTCGCACAAATGCGTGCGCGGGTGCTAAAAAGAGCAGCATCGGCATGCTTAGCACGTCGTTGGGTAGAAATCCACGTTCGCGTTCTGCCAAAAGCACCATTTGCATGCACATCTTGTGGTTTTGCAGAAAACTTCATCCGCGTCTACCAAAAGATGCATGTGCATGCTTAAAACGCGTTTTCGCACAAATCCGTGCGCGGATGCTAAAAAGAGCAGCATCGGCATGCTTAGCACGTCGTTTGGTAGAAATCCACGTGCGCGTTCTGCCAAAAGCACCATTTGCATGCACATCTTGTGGTTTTGCAGAAAACTTAATCCGCGTCTACCAAAAGATGCATGTGCATGCTTAAAACGCGTTTTCGCACAAATCCGTGCGCGAGTGCTAAAAAGAGCAGCATCGGCATGCTTAGCACGTCGTTTGGTAGAAATCCACGTGCGCGTTCTGCCAAAAGCACCATTTGCATGCATATCTTGTGGTTTTGCAGAAAACTTCATCCGCGTCTACCAAAAGATGCATGTGCATGCTTAAAACGCGTTTTCGCACAAATCCGTGCGCGGGTGCTAAAAAGAGCAGCATCGGCATGCTTAGCACGTCGTTTGGTAGAAATCCACGGGCGCGTTCTGCCAAAAGCACCATTTGCATGCACATCTTGTGGTTTTGCAGAAAACTTCATCCGCGTCTACCAAAAGATGCATGTGCATGCTTAAAACGCGTTTTCGCACAAATCCGTGCGCGGGTGCTAAAAAGAGCAGCATCGGCATGCTTAGCACGTCGTTTGGTAGAAATCCACGTGCGCGTTCTGCCAAAAGCACCATTTGCATGCACATCTTGTGGTTTTGCAGAAAACTTCATCCGCGTCTACCAAAAGATGCATGTGCATGCTTAAAACGCGTTTTCGCACAAATGCGTGCGCGGGTGCTAAAAAGAGCAGCATCGAAATGCTTAGCACGTCGTTTGGTAGAAATCCACGTGCGCGTTCTGCCAAAAGCACCATTTGCATGCACATCTTGTGGTTTTGCAGAAAACTTCATTCGCGTCTACCAAAAGATGCATGTGCATGCTTAAAACGCGTTTTCGCACAAATCCGTGCGCGGGTGCTAAAAAGAGCAGCATCGGCATGCTTAGCACGTCGTTTGGTAGAAATCCACGGGCGCGTTCTGCCAAAAGCACCATTTGCATGCACATCTTGTGGTTTTGCAGAAAACTTCATCCGCGTCTACCAAAAGATGCATGTGCATGCTTAAAACGCGTTTTCGCACAAATGCATGCGCGGGTGCTAAAAAGAGCAGCATCCAAATGCTTAGCACGTCGTTTGGTAGAAATCCACGTGCGCGTTCTGCCAAAAGCACCATTTGCATGCACATCTTGTGGTTTTGCAGAAAACTTCATTCGCGTCTACCAAAAGATGCATGTGCATGCTTAAAACGCGTTTTCGCACAAATGCGTGCGCGGGTGCTAAAAAGAGCAGCATCGGCATGCTTAGCACGTCGTTTGGTAGAAATCCACGTGCGCGTTCTGCCAAAAGCACCATTTGCATGCACATCTTGTGGTTTTGCAGAAAACTTCATCCGCGTCTACCAAAAGATGCATGTGCATGCTTAAAACGCGTTTTCGCACAAATGCGTGCGCGGGTGCTAAAAAGAGCAGCATCGGCATGCTTAGCACGTCGTTTGGTAGAAATCCACGTGCGCGTTCTGCCAAAAGCACCATTTGCATGCACATCTTGTGGTTTTGCAGAAAACTTCATCCGCGTCTACCAAAAGATGCATGTGCATGCTTAAAACGCGTTTTCGCACAAATCCGTGCGCGGGTGCTAAAAAGAGCAGCATCGGCATGCTTAGCACGTCGTTTGGTAGAAATCCACGTGCGCGTTCTGCCAAAAGCACCATTTGCATGCACATCTTGTGGTTTTGCAGAAAACTTCATCCGCGTCTACCAAAAGATGCATGTGCATGCTTAAAACGCGTTTTCGCACAAATCCGTGCGCGGGTGCTAAAAAGAGCAGCATCGGCATGCTTAGCACGTCGTTTGGTAGAAATCCACGTGCGCGTTCTGCCAAAAGCACCATTTGCGTGCACATCTTGTGGTTTTGCAGAAAACTTCATCCCCGTCTACCAAAAGATGCATGTGCATGCTTAAAACGCGTTTTCGCACAAATGCGTGCGCGGGTGCTAAAAAGAGCAGCATCGGCATGCTTAGCACGTCGTTGGGTAGAAATCCACGTGCGCGTTCTGCCAAAAGCACCATTTGCATGCACATCTTTTGGTTTTGCAGAAAACTTCATCCGCGTCTACCAAAAGATGCATGTGCATGCTTAAAACGCGTTTTCGCACAAATCCGTGCGCGGATGCTAAAAAGAGCAGCATCGGCATGCTTAGCACGTCGTTTGGTAGAAATCCACGTGCGCGTTCTGCCAAAAGCACCATTTGCATGCACATCTTGTGGTTTTGCAGAAAACTTCATTCGCGTCTACCAAAAGATGCATGTGCATGCTTAAAACGCGTTTTCGCACAAATCCGTGCGCGGGTGCTAAAAAGAGCAGCATCGGCATGCTTAGCACGTCGTTTGGTAGAAATCCACGTGCGCGTTCTGCCAAAAGCACCATTTGCATGCACATCTTGTGGTTTTGCAGAAAACTTCATCCGCGTCTACCAAAAGATGCATGTGCATGCTTAAAACGCGTTTTCGCACAAATGCGTGCGCGGGTGCTAAAAAGAGCAGCATCGGCATGCTTAGCACGTCGTTTGGTAGAAATCCACGTGCGCGTTCTGCCAAAAGCACCATTTGCATGCACATCTTGTGGTTTTGCAGAAAACTTCATCCGCGTCTACCAAAAGATGCATGTGCATGCTTAAAACGCGTTTTCGCACAAATCCGTGCGCGGGTGCTAAAAAGAGCAGCATCGGCATGCTTAGCACGTCGTTTGGTAGAAATCCACGTGCGCGTTCTGCCAAAAGCACCATTTGCATGCACATCTTGTGGTTTTGCAGAAAACTTCCTCCGCGTCTACCAAAAGATGCATGTGCATGCTTAAAACGCGTTTTCGCACAAATCCGTGCGCGGGTGCTAAAAAGAGCAGCATCGGCATGCTTAGCACGTCGTTTGGTAGAAATCCACGTGCGCGTTCTGCCAAAAGCACCATTTGCGTGCACATCTTGTGGTTTTGCAGAAAACTTCATCCCCGTCTACCAAAAGATGCATGTGCATGCTTAAAACGCGTTTTCGCACAAATGCGTGCGCGGGTGCTAAAAAGAGCAGCATCGGCATGCTTAGCACGTCGTTGGGTAGAAATCCACGTGCGCGTTCTGCCAAAAGCACCATTTGCATGCACATCTTGTGGTTTTGCAGAAAACTTCATCCGCGTCTACCAAAAGATGCATGTGCATGCTTAAAACGCGTTTTCGCACAAATCCGTGCGCGGATGCTAAAAAGAGCAGCATCGGCATGCTTAGCACGTCGTTTGGTAGAAATCCACGTGCGCGTTCTGCCAAAAGCACCATTTGCATGCACATCTTGTGGTTTTGCAGAAAACTTAATCCGCGTCTACCAAAAGATGCATGTGCATGCTTAAAACGCGTTTTCGCACAAATCCGTGCGCGAGTGCTAAAAAGAGCAGCATCGGCATGCTTAGCACGTCGTTTGGTAGAAATCCACGTGCGCGTTCTGCCAAAAGCACCATTTGCATGCACATCTTGTGGTTTTGCAGAAAACTTCATCCGCGTCTACCAAAAGATGCATGTGCATGTTTAAAACGCGTTTTCGCACAAATCCGTGCGCGGGTGCTAAAAAGAGCAGCATCGGCATGCTTAGCACGTCGTTTGGTAGAAATCCACGGGCGCGTTCTGCCAAAAGCACCATTTGCATGCACATCTTGTGGTTTTGCAGAAAACTTCATCCGCGTCTACCAAAAGATGCATGTGCATGCTTAAAACGCGTTTTCGCACAAATCCGTGCGCGGGTGCTAAAAAGAGCAGCATCGGCATGCTTAGCACGTCGTTTGGTAGAAATCCACGTGCGCGTTCTGCCAAAAGCACCATTTGCATGCACATCTTGTGGTTTTGCAGAAAACTTCATCCGCGTCTGCCAAAAGATGCATGTGCATGCTTAAAACGCGTTTTCGCACAAATGCGTGCGCGGGTGCTAAAAAGAGCAGCATCGAAATGCTTAGCACGTCGTTTGGTAGAAATCCACGTGCGCGTTCTGCCAAAAGCACCATTTGCATGCACATCTTGTGGTTTTGCAGAAAACTTCATCCGCGTCTACCAAAAGATGCATGTGCATGCTTAAAACGCGTTTTCGCACAAATCCGGGCGCGGGTGCTAAAAAGAGCAGCATCGGCATGCTTAGCACGTCGTTGGGTAGAAATCCACGTGCGCGTTCTGCCAAAAGCACCATTTGCATGCACATCTTGTGGTTTTCCAGAAAACTTCATCCGCGTCTACCAAAAGATGCATGTGCATGCTTAAAACGCGTTTTCGCACAAATCCGTGCGCGGGTGCTAAAAAGAGCAGCATCGGCATGCTTAGCACGTCGTTTGGTAGAAATCCACGTGCGCGTTCTGCCAAAAGCACCATTTGCATGCACATCTTGTGGTTTTGCAGAAAACTTCATCCGCGTCTACCAAAAGATGCATGTGCATGCTTAAAACGCGTTTTCGCACAAATGCGTGCGCGGGTGCTAAAAAGAGCAGCATCGGCATGCTTACCACGTCGTTTGGTAGAAATCCACGTGCGCGTTCTGCCAAAAGCACCATTTGCATGCACATCTTGTGGTTTTGCAGAAAACTTCTTCCGCGTCTACCAAAAGATGCATGTGCATGCTTAAAACGCGTTTTCGCACAAATGCGTGCGCGGGTGCTAAAAAGAGCAGCATCGGCATGCTTAGCACGTCGTTTGGTAGAAATCCACGTGCGCGTTCTGCCAAAAGCACCATTTGCATGCACATCTTGTGGTTTTGCAGAAAACTTCATCCGCGTCTACCAAAAGATGCATGTGCATGCTTAAAACGCGTTTTCGCACAAATCCGTGCGCGGGTGCTAAAAGGAGCAGCATCGGCATGCTTAGCACGTCGTTTGGTAGAAATCCACGTGCGCGTTCTGCAAAAAGCACCATTTGCATGCACATCTTGTGGTTTTGCAGAAAACTTCCTCCGCGTCTACCAAAAGATGCATGTGCATGCTTAAAACGCGTTTTCGCACAAATCCGTGCGCGGGTGCTAAAAAGAGCAGCATCGGCATGCTTAGCACGTCGTTTGGTAGAAATCCACGTGCGCGTTCTGCCAAAAGCACCATTTGCATGCACATCTTGTGGTTTTGCAGAAAACTTCATCCGCGTCTACGAAAAGATGCATGTGCATGCTTAAAACGCGTTTTCGCACAAATCCGTGCACGGGTGCTAAAAAGAGCAGCATCGGCATGCTTAGCACGTCGTTTGGTAGAAATCCACGTGCGCGTTCTGCCAAAAGCACCATTTGCATGCACATCTTGTGGTTTTCAGAAAACTTCATCCGCGTCTACCAAAAGATGCATGTGCATGCTTAAAACGCGTTTTCGCACAAATGCGTGCGCGGGTGCTAAAAAGAGCAGCATCGGCATGCTTAGCACGTCGTTTGGTAGAAATCCACGTGCGCGTTCTGCCAAAAGCACCATTTGCATGCACATCTTGTGGTTTTGCAGAAAACTTCATCCGCGTCTACCAAAAGATGCATGTGCATGCTTAAAACGCGTTTTCGCACAAATGCGTGCGCGAGTGCTAAAAAGAGCAGCATCGGCATGCTTAGCACGTCGTTTGGTAGAAATCCACGTGCGCGTTCTGCCAAAAGCACCATTTGCATGCACATCTTGTGGTTTTGCAGAAAACTTCATCCGCGTCTACCAAAGGATGCATGTGCATGCTTAAAACGCGTTTTCGCACAAATCCGTGCGCGGGTGCTAAAAAGAGCAGCATCGGCATGCTTAGCACGTCGTTTGGTAGAAATCCACGTGCGCGTTCTGCCAAAAGCACCATTTGCATGCACATCTTGTGGTTTTGCAGAAAACTTCATCCGCGTCTACCAAAAGATGCATGTGCATGCTTAAAACGCGTTTTCGCACAAATCCGTGCGCGGGTGCTAAAAAGAGCAGCATCAGCATGCTTAGCACGTCGTTTGGTAGAAATCCACGTGCGCGTTCTGCCAAAAGCACCATTTGCATGCACATCTTGTGGTTTTGCAGAAAACTTCATCCGCGTCTACCAAAAGATGCATGTGCATGCTTAAAACGCGTTTTCGCCCAAATCCGTGCGCGGGTGCTAAAAAGAGCAGCATCGGCATGCTTAGCACGTCGTTTGGTAGAAATCCACGTGCGCGTTCTGCCAAAAGCACCATTTGCATGCACATCTTTTGGTTTTGCAGAAAACTTCATCCGCGTCTACCAAAAGATGCATGTGCATGCTTAAAACTCGTTTTCGCACAAATGCGTGCGCGGGTGCTAAAAAGAGCAGCATCGGCATGCTTAGCACGTCGTTTGGTAGAAATCCACGTGCGCGTTCTGCCAAAAGCACCATTTGCACGCACATCTTGTGGTTTTGCAGAAAACTTCATCCGCGTCTAACAAAAGATGCATGTGCATGCTTAAAACGCGTTTTCGCACAAATGCGTGCGCGGGTGCTAAAAAGAGCAGCATCGGCATGCTTAGCACGTCGTTTGGTAGAAATCCACGTGCGCGTTCTGCCAAAAGCACCATTTGCATGCATATCTTGTGGTTTTGCAGAAAACTTCATCCGCGTCTACCAAAAGATGCATGTGCATGCTTAAAACTCGTTTTCGCACAAATGCGTGCGCGGGTGCTAAAAAGAGCAGCATCGGCATGCTTAGCACGTCGTTTGGTAGAAATCCACGTGCGCGTTCTGCCAAAAGCACCATTTGCACGCACATCTTGTGGTTTTGCAGAAAACTTCATCCGCGTCTAACAAAAGATGCATGTGCATGCTTAAAACGCGTTTTCGCACAAATGCGTGCGCGGGTGCTAAAAAGAGCAGCATCGGCATGCTTAGCACGTCGTTTGGTAGAAATCCACGTGCGCGTTCTGCCAAAAGCACCATTTGCATGCACATCTTGTGGTTTTGCAGAAAACTTCATCCGCGTCTACCAAAAGATGCATGTGCATGCTTAAAACGCGTTTTCGCACAAATCCGTGCGCGGGTGCTAAAAAGAGCAGCATCGGCATGCTTAGCACGTCGTTTGGTAGAAATCCACGTGCGCGTTCTGCCAAAAGCCCCATTTGCATGCACATATTGTGGTTTTGCAGAAAACTTCATCCGCGTCTACCAAAAGATGCATGTGCATGCTTAAAACGCGTTTTCGCACAAATCCGTGCGCGGGTGCTAAAAAGAGCAGCATCGGCATGCTTAGCACGTCGTTTGGTAGAAATCCACGTGCGCGTTCTGCCAAAAGCCCCATTTGCATGCACATATTGTGGTTTTGCAGAAAACTTCATCCGCGTCTACCAAAAGATGCATGTGCATGCTTAAAACGCGTTTTCGCACAAATCCGTGCGCGGGTGCTAAAAAGAGCAGCATCGGCATGCTTAGCACGTCGTTTGGTAGAAATCCACGTGCGCGTTCTGCCAAAAGCACCATTTGCATGCACATCTTGTGGTTTTGCAGAAAACTTCATCCGCGTCTACCAAAAGATGCATGTACATGCTTAAAACGCGTTTTCGCACAAATGCGTGCGCGGGTGCTAAAAAGAGCAGCATCGGCATGCTTAGCACGTCGTTTGGTAGAAATCCACGTGCGCGTTCTGCCAAAAGCGCCATTTGCATGCACATCTTGTGGTTTTGCAGAAAACTTCATCCGCGTCTACCAAAAGATGCATGTGCATGCTTACAACGCGTTTTCGCACAAATCCGTGCGCGGGTGCTAAAAAGAGCAGCATCGGCATGCTTAGCACGTCGTTTGGTAGAAATCCACGTGCGCGTTCTGCCAAAAGCACCATTTGCATGCACATCTTGTGGTTTTGCAGAAAACTTCATCCGCGTCTACCAAAAGATGCATGTGCATGCTTAAAACGCGTTTTCGCACAAATCCGTGCGCGGGTGCTAAAAAGAGCAGCATCAGCATGCTTAGCACGTCGTTTGGTAGAAATCCACGTGCGCGTTCTGCCAAAAGCACCATTTGCATGCACATCTTGTGGTTTTGCAGAAAACTTCATCCGCGTCTACCAAAAGATGCATGTGCATGCTTAAAACGCGTTTTCGCACAAATCCGTGCGCGGGTGCTAAAAAGAGCAGCATCGGCATGCTTAGCACGTCGTTTGGTAGAAATCCACGTGCGCGTTCTGCCAAAAGCACCATTTGCATGCACATCTTGTGGTTTTGCAGAAAACTTCATCCGCGTCTACCAAAAGATGCATGTGCATGCTTAAAACTCGTTTTCGCACAAATGCGTGCGCGGGTGCTAAAAAGAGCAGCATCGGCATGCTTAACACGTCGTTTGGTAGAAATCCACGTGCGCGTTCTGCCAAAAGCACCATTTGCACGCACATCTTGTGGTTTTGCAGAAAACTTCATCCGCGTCTAACAAAAGATGCATGTGCATGCTTAAAACGCGTTTTCGCACAAATGCGTGCGCGGGTGCTAAAAAGAGCAGCATCGGCATGCTTAGCACGTCGTTTGGTAGAAATCCACGTGCGCGTTCTGCCAAAAGCACCATTTGCATGCACATCTTGTGGTTTTGCAGAAAACTTCATCCGCGTCTACCAAAAGATGCATGTGCATGCTTAAAACGCGTTTTCGCACAAATCCGTGCGCGGGTGCTAAAAAGAGCAGCATCGGCATGCTTAGCACGTCGTTTGGTAGAAATCCACGTGCGCGTTGTGCCAAAAGCCCCATTTGCATGCACATATTGTGGTTTTGCAGAAAACTTCATCCGCGTCTACCAAAAGATGCATGTGCATGCTTAAAACGCGTTTTCGCACAAATCCGTGCGCGGGTGCTAAAAAGAGCAGCATCGGCATGCTTAGCACGTCGTTTGGTAGAAATCCACGTGCGCGTTCTGCCAAAAGCACCATTTGCATGCACATCTTGTCGTTTTGCAGAAAACTTCATCCGCGTCTACCAAAAGATGCATGTGCATGCTTAAAACGCGTTTTCGCACAAATCCGTGCGCGGGTGCTAAAAAGAGCAGCATCGGCATGCTTAGCACGTCGTTTGGTAGAAATCCACGTGCGCGTTCTGCAAAAAGCACCATTTGCATGCACATCTTGTGGTTTTGCAGAAAACTTCATCTGCGTCTACCAAAAGATGCATGTGCATGCTTAAAACGCGTTTTCGCACAAATGCGTGCGCGGGTGCTAAAAAGAGCAGCATCGGCATGCTTAGCACGTCGTTTGGTAGAAATCCACGTGCGCGTTCTGCCAAAAGCACCATTTGCATGCACATCTTGTGGTTTTGCAGAAAACTTCATCCGCGTCTACCAAAAGATGCATGTGCATGCTTAAAACGCGTTTTCGCACAAATGCGTGCGCGGGAGCTAAAAAGAGCAGCATCGACATGCTTAGCACGTCGTTTGGTAGAAATCCACGTGCGCGTTCTGCCAAAAGCACCATTTGCATGCACATCTTGTGGTTTTGCAGAAAACTTCATCCGCGTCTACCAAAAGATGCATGTGCATGCTTAAAACGCGTTTTCGCACAAATGCGTGCGCGGGTGCTAAAAAGAGCAGCATCGGCATGCTTAGCACGTCGTTTGGTAGAAATCCACGTGCGCGTTCTGCCAAAAGCACCATTTGCATGCACATCTTGTGGTTTTGCAGAAAACTTCATCCGCGTCTACCAAAAGATGCATGTGCATGCTTAAAACGCGCTTTCGCACAAATCCGTGCGCGGGTGCTAAAAAGAGCAGCATCGGCATGCTTAGCCCGTCGTTTGGTAGAAATCCACGTGCGCGTTCTGCCAAAAGCACCATTTGCATGCACATCCTGTGGTTTTGCAGAAAACTTCATCCGCGTCTACCAAAAGATGCATGTGCATGCTTAAAACGCGTTTTCGCACAAATCCGTGCACGGGTGCTATAAAGAGCAGCATCGGCATGCTTAGCACGTCGTTTGGTAGAAATCCACGTGCGCGTTCTGCCAAAAGCACCATTTGCATGCACATCTTGTGGTTTTGCAGAAAACTTCATCCGCGTCTACCAAAAGATGCATGTGCATGCTTAAAACGCGTTTTCGCAGAAATCCGTGCGCGGGTGCTAAAAAGAGCAGCATCGGCATGCTTAGCACGTCGTTTGGTAGAAATCCACGTGCGCGTTCTGCCAAAAGCACCATTTGCATGCACATCTTGTGGTTTTGCAGAAAACTTCATCCGCGTCTACCAAAAGATGCATGTGCATGCTTAAAACGCGTTTTCGCACAAATCCGTGCGCGGGTGCTAAAAAGAGCAGCATCGGCATGCTTAGCACGTCGTTTGGTAGAAATCCACGTGCGCGTTCTGCCGAAAGCACCATTTGCGTGCACATCTTGTGGTTTTGCAGAAAACTTCATCCGCGTCTACCAAAAGATGCATGTGCATGCTTAAAACGCGTTTTCGCACAAATCCGTGCGCGGGTGCTAAAAAGAGCAGCATCGGCATGCTTAGCACGTCGTTAGGTAGAAATCCACGTGCGCGTTCTGCCAAAAGCACCATTTGCATGCACATCTTGTGGTTTTGCAGAAAACTTCATCCGCGTCTACCAAAAGATGCATGTGCATGCCTAAAACGCGTTTTCGCACAAATCCGTGCGCGGGTGCTAAAAAGAGCAGCATCGGCATGCTTAGCACGTCGTTTGGTAGAAATCCACGTGCGCGTTCTGCCAAAAGCACCATTTGCATGCACATCTTGTGGTTTTGCAGAAAACTTCATCCGCGTCTACCAAAAGATGCATGTGCATGCTTAAAACGCGCTTTCGCACAAATCCGTGCGCGGGTGCTAAAAAGAGCAGCATCGGCATGCTTAGCCCGTCGTTTGGTAGAAATCCACGTGCGCGTTCTGCCAAAAGCACCATTTGCATGCACATCCTGTGGTTTTGCAGAAAACTTCAACCGCGTCTACCAAAAGATGCATGTGCATGCTTAAAACGCGTTTTCGCACAAATCCGTGCACGGGTGCTAAAAAGAGCAGCATCGGCATGCTTAGCACGTCGTTTGGTAGAAATCCACGTGCGCGTTCTGCCAAAAGCACCATTTGCATGCACATCTTGTGGTTTTGCAGAAAACTTCATCCGCGTCTACGAAAAGATGCATGTGCATGCTTAAAACGCGTTTTCGCACAAATCCGTTCGCGGGTGCTAAAAAGAAGAGCATCGGCATGCTTAGCACGTCGTTTGATAGAAATCCACGTGCGCGTTCTGCCAAAAGCACCATTTGCATGCACATCTTGTGGTTTTGCAGAAAACTTCATCCGCGTCTACCAAAAGATGCATGTGCATGCTTAAAACGCGTTTTCGCAGAAATCCGTGCGCGGGTGCTAAAAAGAGCAGCATCGGCATGCTTAGCACGTCGTTTGGTAGAAATCCACGTGCGCGTTCTGCCAAAAGCACCATTTGCATGCACATCTTGTGGTTTTGCAGAAAACTTCATCCGCGTCTACCAAAAGATGCATGTGCATGCTTAAAACGCGTTTTCGCACAAATCCGTGCGCGGGTGCTAAAAAGAGCAGCATCGGCATGCTTAGCACGTCGTTTGGTAGAAATCCACGTGCGCGTTCTGCCGAAAGCACCATTTGCATGCACATCTTGTGGTTTTGCAGAAAACTTCATCCGCGTCTACCAAAAGATGCATGTGCATTCTTAAAACGCGTTTTCGCACAAATCCGTGCGCGGGTGCTAAAAAGAGCAGCATCGGCATGCTTAGCACGTCGTTTGGTAGAAATCCACGTGCGCGTTCTGCAAAAAGCACCATTTGCATGCACATCTTGTGGTTTTGCAGAAAACTTCATCCGCGTCTACCAAAAGATGCATGTGCATGCTTGAAACGCGTTTTCGCACAAATGCGTGCGCGGGTGCTAAAAAGAGCAGCATCGGCATGCTTAGCACGTCGTTTGGTAGAAATCCACGTGCGCGTTCTGCAAAAAGCACCATTTGCATGCACATCTTGTGGTTTTGCAGAAAACTTCATCCGCGTCTACCAAAGGATGCATGTGCATGCTTAAAACGCGTTTTCGCACAAATGCGTGCGCGGGTGCTAAAAAGAGCAGCATCAGCATGCTTAGCACGTCGTTTGGTAGAAATCCACGTGCGCGTTCTGCCAAAAGCACCATTTGCATGCACATCTTGTGGTTTTGCAGAAAACTTCATCCGCGTCTACCAAAAGATGCATGTGCATGCTTAAAACGCGTTTTCGCACAAATGCATGCGCGGGTGCTAAAAAGAGCAGCATCGGCATGCTTAGCACGTCGTTTGGTAGAAATCCACGTGCGCGTTCTGCCAAAAGCACCATTTGCATGCACATCTTGTGATTTTGCAGAAAACTTCATCCGCGTCTACCAAAAGATGCATGTGCATGCTTAAAACGCGTTTTCGCACAAATGCGTGCGCGGGTGCTAAAAGAGCAGCATCGGCATGCTTAGCACGTCGTTTGGTAGAAATCCACGTGCGCGTTCTGCCAAAAGCACCATTTGCATGCACATCTTGTGGTTTTGCAGAAAACTTCATTCGCGTCTACCAAAAGATGCATGTGCATGCTTAAAACGCGTTTTCGCACAAATCCGTGCGCGGGTGCTAAAAAGAGCAGCATCGGCATGCTTAGCACGTCGTTTGGTAGATATCCACGTGCGCGTTCTGCCAAAAGCACCATTTTTATGCACATCTTGTGGTTTTGCAGAAAACTTCATCCGCGTCTACCAAAAGATGCATGTGCATGCTTAAAACGCGTTTTCGCACAAATCCGTGCGCGGGTGCTAAAAAGAGCAGCATCGGCATGCTTAGCACGTCGTTTGGTAGAAATCCACGTGCGCGTTCTGCCAAAAGCACCATTTGCATGCACATCTTGTGGTTTTGCAGAAAACTTCATCCGCGTCTACCAAAAGATGCATGTGCATGCTTAAAACGCGTTTTCGCACAAATCCGTGCGCGGGTGCTAAAAAGAGCAGCATCGGCATGCTTAGCACGTCGTTTGGTAGAAATCCACGTGCGCGTCCTGCCAAAAGCACCATTTGCATGCACATCTTGTGGTTTTGCAGAAAACTTCATCCGCGTCTACCAAAAGATGCATGTGCATGCTTAAAACGCGTTTTCGCACAAATGCGTGCGCGGGTGCTAAAAAGAGCAGCATCGGCATGCTTAGCACGTCGTTTGGTAGAAATCCACGTGCGCGTTCTGCCAAAAGCACCATTTGCATGCACATCTTGTGGTTTTGCAGAAAACTTCATCCGCGTCTACCAAAAGATGCATGTGCATGCTTAAAACGCGTTTTCGCACAAATCCGTGCGCGGGTGCTAAAAAGAGAAGCATCGGCATGCTTAGCACGTCGTTTGGTAGAAATCCACGTGCGCGTTCTGCCAAAAGCACCATTTGCATGCACATCTTGTGGTTTTGCAGAAAACTTCATCCGCGTCTACCAAAAGATGCATGTGCATGCTTAAAACGCGCTTTCGCACAAATCCGTGCGCGGGTGCTAAAAAGAGCAGCATCGGCATGCTTAGCACGTCGTTTGGTAGAAATCCACGTGCGCGTTCTGCCAAAAGCACCATTTGCATGCACATCTTGTGGTTTTGCAGAAAACTTCATCCGCGTCTACAAAAAGATGCATGTGCATGCTTAAAACGCGTTTTCGCACAAATGCGTGCGCGGGTGCTAAAAAGAGCAGCATCGGCATGCTTAGCACGTCGTTTGGTAGAAATCCACGTGCGCGTTCTGCCAAAAGCACCATTTGCATGCACATCTTGTGGTTTTGCAGAAAACTTCATCCGCGTCTACCAAAAGATGCATGTGCATGCTTAAAACGCGTTTTCGCACAAATCCGTGCGCGGGTGCTAAAAAGAGCAGCATCGGCATGCTTAGCACGTCGTTTGGTAGAAATCCACGTGCTCGTTCTGCAAAAAGCACCATTTGCATGCACATCTTGTGGTTTTGCAGAAAACTTCATCTGCGTCTACCAAAAGATGCATGTGCATGCTTAAAACGCGTTTTCGCACAAATGCGTGCGCGGGTGCTAAAAAGAGCAGCATCGGCATGCTTAGCACGTCGTTTGGTAGAAATCCACGTGCGCGTTCTGCCAAAAGCACCATTTGCATGCACATCTTGTGGTTTTGCAGAAAACTTCATCCGCGTCTACCAAAAGATGCATGTGCATGCTTAAAACGCGTTTTCGCACAAATGCGTGCGCGGGTGCTAAAACGAGCAGCATCGGCATGCTTAGCACGTCGTTTGGTAGAAATCCACGTGCGCGTTCTGCCAAAAGCACCATTTGCATGCACATCTTGTGGTTTTGCAGAAAACTTCATCCGCGTCTACCAAAAGATGCATGTGCATGCTTAAAACGCGTTTTCGCAGAAATCCGTGCGCGGGTGCTAAAAAGAGCAGCATCGGCATGCTTAGCACGTCGTTTGGTAGAAATCCACGTGCGCGTTCTGCCAAAAGCACCATTTGCATGCACATCTTGTGGTTTTGCAGAAAACTTCATCCGCGTCTACCAAAAGATGCATGTGCATGCTTAAAACGCGTTTTCGCACAAATCCGTGCGCGGGTGCTAAAAAGAGCAGCATCGGCATGCTTAGCACGTCGTTTGATAGAAATCCACGTGCGCGTTCTGCCAAAAGCACCATTTGCATGCACATCTTGTGGTTTTGCAGAAAACTTCATCCGCGTCTACCAAAAGATGCATGTGCATGCTTAAAACGCGTTTTCGCAGAAATCCGTGCGCGGGTGCTAAAAAGAGCAGCATCGGCATGCTTAGCACGTCGTTTGGTAGAATTCCACGTGCGCGTTCTGCCAAAAGCACCATTTGCATGCACATCTTGTGGTTTTGCAGAAAACTTCATCCGCGTCTACCAAAAGATGCATGTGCATGCTTAAAACGCGTTTTCGCACAAATCCGTGCGCGGGTGCTAAAAAGAGCAGCATCGGCATGCTTAGCACGTCGTTTGGTAGAAATCCACGTGCGCGTTCTGCCGAAAGCACCATTTGCATGCACATCTTGTGGTTTTGCAGAAAACTTCATCCGCGTCTACCAAAAGATGCATGTGCATGCATAAAACTCGTTTTCGCACAAATGCGTGCGCGGGTGCTAAAAAGAGCAGCATCGGCATGCTTAGCACGTCGTTTGGTAGAAATCCACGTGCGCGTTCTGCCAAAAGCACCATTTGCACGCACATCTTGTGGTTTTGCAGAAAACTTCATCCGCGTTTAACAAAAGATGCATGTGCATGCTTAAAACGCGTTTTCGCACAAATGCGTGCGCGGGTGCTAAAAAGAGCAGCATCGGCATGCTTAGCACGTCGTTTGGTAGAAATCCACGTGCGCGTTCTGCCAAAAGCACCATTTGCATGCACATCTTGTGGTTTTGCAGAAAACTTCATCCGCGTCTACCAAAAGATGCATGTGCATGCTTAAAACGCGTTTTCGCACAAATCCGTGCGCGGGTGCTAAAAAGAGCAGCATCGGCATGCTTAGCACGTCGTTTGGTAGAAATCCACGTGCGCGTTCTGCCAAAAGCACCATTTGCATGCACATATTGTGGTTTTGCAGAAAACTTCATCCGCGTCTACCAAAAGATGCATGTGCATGCTTAAAACGCGTTTTCGCACAATTCCGTGCGCGGGTGCTAAAAAGAGCAGCATCGGCATGCTTAGCACGTCGTTTGGTAGAAATCCACGTGCGCGTTCTGCCAAAAGCACCATTTGCATGCACATCTTGTGGTTTTGCAGAAAACTTCATCCGCGTCTACCAAAAGATGCATGTGCATGCTTAAAACGCGTTTTCGCACAAATCCGTGCGCGGGTGCTAAAAAGAGCAGCATCGGCATGCTTAGCCCGTCGTTTGGTAGAAATCCACGTGCGCGTTCTGCAAAAAGCACCATTTGCATGCACATCTTGTGGTTTTGCAGAAAACTTCATCTGCGTCTACCAAAAGATGCATGTGCATGCTTAAAACGCGTTTTCGCACAAATGCGTGCGCGGGTGCTAAAAAGAGCAGCATCGGCATGCTTAGCACGTCGTTTGGTAGAAATCCATGTGCGCGTTCTGCCAAAAGCACCATTTGCATGCACATCTTGTGGTTTTGCAGAAAACTTCATCCGCGTCTACCAAGAGATGCATGTGCATGCTTAAAACGCGTTTTCGCACAAATGCGTGCGCGGGTGCTAAAAAGAGCAGCATCGGCATGCTTAGCACGTCGTTTGGTAGAAATCCACGTGCGCGTTCTGCCAAAAGCACCATTTGCATGCACATCTTGTGGTTTTGCAGAAAACTTCATCCGCGTCTACCAAAAGATGCATGTGCATGCTTAAAACGCGTTTTCGCACAAATGCGTGCGCGGGTGCTAAAAAGAGCAGCATCGGTATGCTTAGCACGTCGTTTGGTAGAAATCCACGTGCGCGTTCTGCCAAAAGCACCATTTGCATGCACATCTTGTGGTTTTGCAGAAAACTTCATCCGCGTCTACCAAAAGATGCATGTGCATGCTTAAAACGCGTTTTCGCACAAATCCGTGCGCGGGTGCTAAAAAGAGCAGCATCGGCATGTTTAGCACGTCGTTTGGTAGAAATCCACGTGCGCGTTCTGCCAAAAGCACCATTTGCATGCACATCTTGTGGTTTTCCAGAAAACTTCATCCGCGTCTACCAAAAGATGCATGTGCATGCTTAAAACGCGTTTTCGCACAAATGCGTGCGCGGGTGCTAAAAAGAGCAGCATCGGCATGCTTAGCACGTCGTTTGGTAGAAATCCACGTGCGCGTTCTGCCAAAAGCACCATTTGCATGCACATCTTGTGGTTTTGCAGAAAACTTCATCCGCGTCTACCAAAAGATGCATGTGCATGCTTAAAACGCGTTTTCGCACAAATCCGTGCGCGGGTGCTAAAAAGAGCAGCATCGGCATGCTTAGCACGTCGTTTGGTAGAAATCCACGTGCGCGTTCTGCCAAAAGCACCATTTGCATGCACATCTTGTGGTTTTGCAGAAAACTTCATCCGCGTCTACCAAAAGATGCATGTGCATGCTTAAAACGCGTTTTCGCACAAATCCGTGCGCGGGTGCTAAAAAGAGCAGCATCGGCATGCTTAGCACGTCGTTTGATAGAAATCCACGTGCGCGTTCTGCCAAAAGCACCATTTGCATGCACATCTTGTGGTTTTGCAGAAAACTTCATCCGCGTCTACCAAAAGATGCATGTGCATGCTTAAAACGCGTTTTCGCAGAAATCCGTGCGCGGGTGCTAAAAAGAGCAGCATCGGCATGCTTAGCACGTCGTTTGGTAGAATTCCACGTGCGCGTTCTGCCAAAAGCACCATTTGCATGCACATCTTGTGGTTTTGCAGAAAACTTCATCCGCGTCTACCAAAAGATGCATGTGCATGCTTAAAACGCGTTTTCGCACAAATCCGTGCGCGGGTGCTAAAAAGAGCAGCATCGGCATGCTTAGCACGTCGTTTGGTAGAAATCCACGTGCGCGTTCTGCCGAAAGCACCATTTGCATGCACATCTTGTGGTTTTGCAGAAAACTTCATCCGCGTCTACCAAAAGATGCATGTGCATGCATAAAACTCGTTTTCGCACAAATGCGTGCGCGGGTGCTAAAAAGAGCAGCATCGGCATGCTTAGCACGTCGTTTGGTAGAAATCCACGTGCGCGTTCTGCCAAAAGCACCATTTGCACGCACATCTTGTGGTTTTGCAGAAAACTTCATCCGCGTTTAACAAAAGATGCATGTGCATGCTTAAAACGCGTTTTCGCACAAATGCGTGCGCGGGTGCTAAAAAGAGCAGCATCGGCATGCTTAGCACGTCGTTTGGTAGAAATCCACGTGCGCGTTCTGCCAAAAGCACCATTTGCATGCACATCTTGTGGTTTTGCAGAAAACTTCATCCGCGTCTACCAAAAGATGCATGTACATGCTTAAAACGCGTTTTCGCACAAATCCGTGCGCGGGTGCTAAAAAGAGCAGCATCGGCATGCTTAGCACGTCGTTTGGTAGAAATCCACGTGCGCGTTCTGCCAAAAGCACCATTTGCATGCACATATTGTGGTTTTGCAGAAAACTTCATCCGCGTCTACCAAAAGATGCATGTGCATGCTTAAAACGCGTTTTCGCACAATTCCGTGCGCGGGTGCTAAAAAGAGCAGCATCGGCATGCTTAGCACGTCGTTTGGTAGAAATCCACGTGCGCGTTCTGCCAAAAGCACCATTTGCATGCACATCTTGTGGTTTTGCAGAAAACTTCATCCGCGTCTACCAAAAGATGCATGTGCATGCTTAAAACGCGTTTTCGCACAAATCCGTGCGCGGGTGCTAAAAAGAGCAGCATCGGCATGCTTAGCCCGTCGTTTGGTAGAAATCCACGTGCGCGTTCTGCAAAAAGCACCATTTGCATGCACATCTTGTGGTTTTGCAGAAAACTTCATCTGCGTCTACCAAAAGATGCATGTGCATGCTTAAAACGCGTTTTCGCACAAATGCGTGCGCGGGTGCTAAAAAGAGCAGCATCGGCATGCTTAGCACGTCGTTTGGTAGAAATCCATGTGCGCGTTCTGCCAAAAGCACCATTTGCATGCACATCTTGTGGTTTTGCAGAAAACTTCATCCGCGTCTACCAAGAGATGCATGTGCATGCTTAAAACGCGTTTTCGCACAAATGCGTGCGCGGGTGCTAAAAAGAGCAGCATCGGCATGCTTAGCACGTCGTTTGGTAGAAATCCACGTGCGCGTTCTGCCAAAAGCACCATTTGCATGCACATCTTGTGGTTTTGCAGAAAACTTCATCCGCGTCTACCAAAAGATGCATGTGCATGCTTAAAACGCGTTTTCGCACAAATGCGTGCGCGGGTGCTAAAAAGAGCAGCATCGGTATGCTTAGCACGTCGTTTGGTAGAAATCCACGTGCGCGTTCTGCCAAAAGCACCATTTGCATGCACATCTTGTGGTTTTGCAGAAAACTTCATCCGCGTCTACCAAAAGATGCATGTGCATGCTTAAAACGCGTTTTCGCACAAATCCGTGCGCGGGTGCTAAAAAGAGCAGCATCGGCATGTTTAGCACGTCGTTTGGTAGAAATCCACGTGCGCGTTCTGCCAAAAGCACCATTTGCATGCACATCTTGTGGTTTTCCAGAAAACTTCATCCGCGTCTACCAAAAGATGCATGTGCATGCTTAAAACGCGTTTTCGCACAAATGCGTGCGCGGGTGCTAAAAAGAGCAGCATCGGCATGCTTAGCACGTCGTTTGGTAGAAATCCACGTGCGCGTTCTGCCAAAAGCACCATTTGCATGCACATCTTGTGGTTTTGCAGAAAACTTCATCCGCGTCTACCAAAAGATGCATGTGCATGCTTAAAACGCGTTTTCGCACAAATCCGTGCGCGGGTGCTAAAAAGAGCAGCATCGGCATGCTTAGCACGTCGTTTGGTAGAAATCCACGTGCGCGTTCTGCCAAAAGCACCATTTGCATGCACATCTTGTGGTTTTGCAGAAAACTTCATCCGCGTCTACCAAAAGATGCATGTGCATGCTTAAAACGCGTTTTCGCACAAATCCGTGCGCGGGTGCTAAAAAGAGCAGCATCGGCATGCTTAGCACGTCGTTTGGTAGAAATCCACGTGCGCGTTCTGCCAAAAGCACCATTTGCGTGCACATCTTGTGGTTTTGCAGAAAACTTCATCCGCGTCTACCAAAAGATGCATGTGCATGCTTAAAACGCGTTTTCGCGCAAATGCGTGCGCGGGTGCTAAAAAGAGCAGCATCGGCATGCTTAGCACGTCGTTGGGTAGAAATCCACGTGCGCGTTCTGCCAAAAGCACCATTTGCATGCACATCTTGTGGTTTTGCAGAAAACTTCATCCGCGTCTACCAAAAGATGCATGTGCATGCTTAAAACGCGTTTTCGCACAAATCCGTGCGCCGGTGCTAAAAAGAGCAGCATCGGCATGCTTAGCACGTCGTTTGGTAGAAATCCACGTGCGCGTTCTGCCAAAAGCACCATTTGCATGCACATCTTGTGGTTTTGCAGAAAACTTAATCCGCGTCTACCAAAAGATGCATGTGCATGCTTAAAACGCGTTTTCGCACAAATCCGTGCGCGAGTGCTAAAAAGAGCAGCATCGGCATGCTTAGCACGTCGTTTGGTAGAAATCCACGTGCGCGTTCTGCCAAAAGCACCATTTGCATGCACATCTTGTGGTTTTGCAGAAAACTTCATCCGCGTCTACCAAAAGATGCATGTGCATGCTTAAAACGCGTTTTCGCACAAATCCGTGCGCGGGTGCTAAAAAGAGCAGCATCGGCATGCTTAGCACGTCGTTTGGTAGAAATCCACGGGCGCGTTCTGCCAAAAGCACCATTTGCATGCACATCTTGTGGTTTTGCAGAAAACTTCATCCGCGTCTACCAAAAGATGCATGTGCATGCTTAAAACGCGTTTTCGCACAAATCCGTGCGCGGGTGCTAAAAAGAGCAGCATCGGCATGCTTAGCACGTCGTTTGGTAGAAATCCACGTGCGCGTTCTGCCAAAAGCACCATTTGCATGCACATCTTGTGGTTTTGCAGAAAACTTCATCCGCGTCTACCAAAAGATGCATGTGCATGCTTAAAACGCGTTTTCGCACAAATCCGTGCGCGGGTGCTAAAAAGAGCAGCATCGGCATGCTTAGCACGTCGTTTGGTAGAATTCCACGTGCGCGTTCTGCCAAAAGCACCATTTGCATGCACATCTTGTGGTTTTGCAGAAAACTTCATCCGCGTCTACCAAAAGATGCATGTGCATGCTTAAAACGCGTTTTCGCACAAATCCGTGCGCGGGTGCTAAAAAGAGCAGCATCGGCATGCTTAGCACGTCGTTTGGTAGAAATCCACGTGCGCGTTCTGCCGAAAGCACCATTTGCATGCACATCTTGTGGTTTTGCAGAAAACTTCATCCGCGTCTACCAAAAGATGCATGTGCATGCATAAAACTCGTTTTCGCACAAATGCGTGCGCGGGTGCTAAAAAGAGCAGCATCGGCATGCTTAGCACGTCGTTTGGTAGAAATCCACGTGCGCGTTCTGCCAAAAGCACCATTTGCACGCACATCTTGTGGTTTTGCAGAAAACTTCATCCGCGTTTAACAAAAGATGCATGTGCATGCTTAAAACGCGTTTTCGCACAAATGCGTGCGCGGGTGCTAAAAAGAGCAGCATCGGCATGCTTAGCACGTCGTTTGGTAGAAATCCACGTGCGCGTTCTGCCAAAAGCACCATTTGCATGCACATCTTGTGGTTTTGCAGAAAACTTCATCCGCGTCTACCAAAAGATGCATGTACATGCTTAAAACGCGTTTTCGCACAAATCCGTGCGCGGGTGCTAAAAAGAGCAGCATCGGCATGCTTAGCACGTCGTTTGGTAGAAATCCACGTGCGCGTTCTGCCAAAAGCACCATTTGCATGCACATATTGTGGTTTTGCAGAAAACTTCATCCGCGTCTACCAAAAGATGCATGTGCATGCTTAAAACGCGTTTTCGCACAATTCCGTGCGCGGGTGCTAAAAAGAGCAGCATCGGCATGCTTAGCACGTCGTTTGGTAGAAATCCACGTGCGCGTTCTGCCAAAAGCACCATTTGCATGCACATCTTGTGGTTTTGCAGAAAACTTCATCCGCGTCTACCAAAAGATGCATGTGCATGCTTAAAACGCGTTTTCGCACAAATCCGTGCGCGGGTGCTAAAAAGAGCAGCATCGGCATGCTTAGCCCGTCGTTTGGTAGAAATCCACGTGCGCGTTCTGCAAAAAGCACCATTTGCATGCACATCTTGTGGTTTTGCAGAAAACTTCATCTGCGTCTACCAAAAGATGCATGTGCATGCTTAAAACGCGTTTTCGCACAAATGCGTGCGCGGGTGCTAAAAAGAGCAGCATCGGCATGCTTAGCACGTCGTTTGGTAGAAATCCATGTGCGCGTTCTGCCAAAAGCACCATTTGCATGCACATCTTGTGGTTTTGCAGAAAACTTCATCCGCGTCTACCAAGAGATGCATGTGCATGCTTAAAACGCGTTTTCGCACAAATGCGTGCGCGGGTGCTAAAAAGAGCAGCATCGGCATGCTTAGCACGTCGTTTGGTAGAAATCCACGTGCGCGTTCTGCCAAAAGCACCATTTGCATGCACATCTTGTGGTTTTGCAGAAAACTTCATCCGCGTCTACCAAAAGATGCATGTGCATGCTTAAAACGCGTTTTCGCACAAATGCGTGCGCGGGTGCTAAAAAGAGCAGCATCGGTATGCTTAGCACGTCGTTTGGTAGAAATCCACGTGCGCGTTCTGCCAAAAGCACCATTTGCATGCACATCTTGTGGTTTTGCAGAAAACTTCATCCGCGTCTACCAAAAGATGCATGTGCATGCTTAAAACGCGTTTTCGCACAAATCCGTGCGCGGGTGCTAAAAAGAGCAGCATCGGCATGTTTAGCACGTCGTTTGGTAGAAATCCACGTGCGCGTTCTGCCAAAAGCACCATTTGCATGCACATCTTGTGGTTTTCCAGAAAACTTCATCCGCGTCTACCAAAAGATGCATGTGCATGCTTAAAACGCGTTTTCGCACAAATGCGTGCGCGGGTGCTAAAAAGAGCAGCATCGGCATGCTTAGCACGTCGTTTGGTAGAAATCCACGTGCGCGTTCTGCCAAAAGCACCATTTGCATGCACATCTTGTGGTTTTGCAGAAAACTTCATCCGCGTCTACCAAAAGATGCATGTGCATGCTTAAAACGCGTTTTCGCACAAATCCGTGCGCGGGTGCTAAAAAGAGCAGCATCGGCATGCTTAGCACGTCGTTTGGTAGAAATCCACGTGCGCGTTCTGCCAAAAGCACCATTTGCATGCACATCTTGTGGTTTTGCAGAAAACTTCATCCGCGTCTACCAAAAGATGCATGTGCATGCTTAAAACGCGTTTTCGCACAAATCCGTGCGCGGGTGCTAAAAAGAGCAGCATCGGCATGCTTAGCACGTCGTTTGGTAGAAATCCACGTGCGCGTTCTGCCAAAAGCACCATTTGCGTGCACATCTTGTGGTTTTGCAGAAAACTTCATCCGCGTCTACCAAAAGATGCATGTGCATGCTTAAAACGCGTTTTCGCGCAAATGCGTGCGCGGGTGCTAAAAAGAGCAGCATCGGCATGCTTAGCACGTCGTTGGGTAGAAATCCACGTGCGCGTTCTGCCAAAAGCACCATTTGCATGCACATCTTGTGGTTTTGCAGAAAACTTCATCCGCGTCTACCAAAAGATGCATGTGCATGCTTAAAACGCGTTTTCGCACAAATCCGTGCGCCGGTGCTAAAAAGAGCAGCATCGGCATGCTTAGCACGTCGTTTGGTAGAAATCCACGTGCGCGTTCTGCCAAAAGCACCATTTGCATGCACATCTTGTGGTTTTGCAGAAAACTTAATCCGCGTCTACCAAAAGATGCATGTGCATGCTTAAAACGCGTTTTCGCACAAATCCGTGCGCGAGTGCTAAAAAGAGCAGCATCGGCATGCTTAGCACGTCGTTTGGTAGAAATCCACGTGCGCGTTCTGCCAAAAGCACCATTTGCATGCACATCTTGTGGTTTTGCAGAAAACTTCATCCGCGTCTACCAAAAGATGCATGTGCATGCTTAAAACGCGTTTTCGCACAAATCCGTGCGCGGGTGCTAAAAAGAGCAGCATCGGCATGCTTAGCACGTCGTTTGGTAGAAATCCACGGGCGCGTTCTGCCAAAAGCACCATTTGCATGCACATCTTGTGGTTTTGCAGAAAACTTCATCCGCGTCTACCAAAAGATGCATGTGCATGCTTAAAACGCGTTTTCGCACAAATCCGTGCGCGGGTGCTAAAAAGAGCAGCATCGGCATGCTTAGCACGTCGTTTGGTAGAAATCCACGTGCGCGTTCTGCCAAAAGCACCATTTGCATGCACATCTTGTGGTTTTGCAGAAAACTTCATCCGCGTCTACCAAAAGATGCATGTGCATGCTTAAAACGCGTTTTCGCACAAATCCGTGCGCGGGTGCTAAAAAGAGCAGCATCGGCATGCTTAGCACGTCGTTTGGTAGAAATCCCCGTGCGCGTTCTGCCAAAAGCACCATTTGCATGCACATCTTGTGGTTTTGCAGAAAACTGCATCCGCGTCTACCAAAAGATGCATGTGCATGCTTAAAACGCGTTTTCGCACAAATGCGTGCGCGGGTGCTAAAAAGAGCAGCATCGGCATGCTTAGCACGTCGTTTGGTAGAAATCCACGTGCGCGTTCTGCCAAAAGCACCATTTGCATGCACATCTTGTGGTTTTGCAGAAAACTTCATCCGCGTCTACCAAAAGATGCATGTGCATGCTTAAAACGCGTTTTCGCACAAATGCGTGCGCGGGTGCTAAAAAGAGCAGCATCGGCGTGCTTAGCACGTCGTTTGGTAGAAATCCACGTGCGCGTTCTGCAAAAAGCACCATTTGCATGCACATCTTGTGGTTTTGCAGAAAACTTCATCCGCGTCTACCAAAAGATGCATGTGCATGCTTAAAACGCGTTTTCGCACAAATCCGTGCGCGAGTGCTAAAAAGAGCAGCATCGGCATGCTTAGCACGTCGTTTGGTAGAAATCCACGTGCGCGTTCTGCCAAAAGCACCATTTGCATGCACATCTTGTGGTTTTGCAGAAAACTTCATCCGCGTCTACCAAAAGATGCATGTGCATGCTTAAAACGCGTTTTCGCACAAATCCGTGCGCGGGTGCTAAAAAGAGCAGCATCGGCATGCTTAGCACGTCGTTTGGTAGAAATCCACGGGCGCGTTCTGCCAAAAGCACCATTTGCATGCACATCTTGTGGTTTTGCAGAAAACTTCATCCGCGTCTACCAAAAGATGCATGTGCATGCTTAAAACGCGTTTTCGCACAAATCCGTGCGCGGGTGCTAAAAAGAGCAGCATCGGCATGCTTAGCACGTCGTTTGGTAAAAATCCACGTGCGCGTTCTGCCAAAAGCACCATTTGCATGCACATCTTGTGGTTTCGAAGAAAACTTCATCCGCGTCTACCAAAAGATGCATGTGCATGCTTAAAACGCGTTTTCGCACAAATGCGTGCGCGGGTGCTAAAAAGAGCAGCATCGAAATGCTTAGCACGTCGTTTGGTAGAAATCCACGTGCGCGTTCTGCCAAAAGCACCATTTGCATGCACATCTTGTGGTTTTGCAGAAAACTTCATTCGCGTCTACCAAAAGATGCATGTGCATGCTTAAAACGCGTTTTCGCACAAATCCGTGCGCGGGTGCTAAAAAGAGCAGCATCGGCATGCTTAGCACGTCGTTTGGTAGAAATCCACGTGCGCGTTCTGCCAAAAGCACCATTTGCATGCACATCTTGTGGTTTTGCAGAAAACTTCATCCGCGTCTACCAAAAGATGCATGTGCATGCTTAAAACGCGTTTTCGCACAAATGCGTGCGCGGGTGCTAAAAAGAGCAGCATCGACATGCTTAGCACGTCGTTTGGTAGAAATCCACGTGCGCGTTCTGCCAAAAGCACCATTTGCATGCACATCTTGTTGTTTTGCAGAAAACTTCATCCGCGTCTACCAAAAGATGCATGTGCATGCTTAAAACGCGTTTTCGCACAAATCCGTGCGCGGGTGCTAAAAAGAGCAGCATCGGCATGCTTAGCACGTCGTTTGGTAGAAATCCACGTGCGCGTTCTGCCAAAAGCACCATTTGCATGCACATCTTGTGGTTTTGCAGAAAACTTCATCCGCGTCTACCAAAAGATGCATGTGCATGCTTAAAACGCGTTTTCGCACAAATCCGTGCGCGGGTGCTAAAAAGAGCAGCATCGGCATGCTTAGCACGTCGTTTGGTAGAAATCCACGTGCGCGTTCTGCCAAAAGCACCATTTGCGTGCACATCTTGTGGTTTTGCAGAAAACTTCATCCGCGTCTACCAAAAGATGCATGTGCATGCTTAAAACGCGTTTTCGCACAAATGCGTGCGCGGGTGCTAAAAGAGCAGCATCGGCATGCTTAGCACGTCGTTGGGTAGAAATCCACGTGCGCGTTCTGCCAAAAGCACCATTTGCATGCACATCTTGTGGTTTTGCAGAAAACTTCATCCGCGTCTACCAGAAGATGCATGTGCATGCTTAAAACGCGTTTTCGCACAAATCCGTGCGCGGATGCTAAAAAGAGCAGCATCGGCATGCTTAGCACGTCGTTTGGTAGAAATCCACGTGCGCGTTCTGCCAAAAGCACCATTTGCATGCACATCTTGTGGTTTTGCAGAAAACTTAATCCGCGTCTACCAAAAGATGCATGTGCATGCTTAAAACGCGTTTTCGCACAAATCCGTGCGCGGATGCTAAAAAGAGCAGCATCGGCATGCTTAGCACGTCGTTTGGTAGAAATCCACGTGCGCGTTCTGCCAAAAGCACCATTTGCATGCACATCTTGTGGTTTTGCAGAAAACTTCATCCGCGTCTACCAAAAGATGCATGTGGATGCTTAAAAGGCGTTTTCGCACAAATCCGTGCGCGGGTGCTAAAAAGAGCAGCATCGGCATGCTTAGCACGTCGTTTGGTAGAAATCCACGTGCGCGTTCTGGCAAAAGCACCATTTGCATGCACATCTTGTGGTTTTGCAGAAAACTTCATCCGCGTCTACCAAAAGATGCATGTGCATGCTTAAAACGCGTTTTCGCACAAATGCGTGCGCGGGTGCTAAAAAGAGCAGCATCGAAATGCTTAGCACGTCGTTTGGTAGAAATCCACGTGCGCGTTCTGCCAAAAGCACCATTTGCATGCACATCTTGTGGTTTTGCAGAAAACTTCATCCGCGTCTACCAAAAGATGCATGTGCATGCTTAAAACGCGTTTTCGCACAAATCCGTGCGCGGGTGCTAAAAAGAGCAGCATCGGCATGCTTAGCACGTCGTTTGGTAGAAATCCACGTGCGCGTTCTGCAAAAAGCACCATTTGCATGCACATCTTCTGGTTTTGCAGAAAACTTCATCCGCGTCTACCAAAAGATGCATGTGCATGCTTAAAAGGCGTTTTCGCACAAATCCGTGCGCGGTTGCTAAAAAGAGCAGCATCGGCATGCTTAGCACGTCGTTTGGTAGAAATCCACGTGCGCGTTCTGCCAAAAGCACCATTTGCATGCACATCTTGTGGTTTTGCAGAAAACTTCATCCGCGTCTACCAAAAGATGCATGTGCATGCTTAAAACGCGTTTTCGCACAAATCCGTGCGCGGGTGCTAAAAAGAGCAGCATCGGCATGCTTAGCACGTCGTTTGGTAGAAATCCACGTGCGCGTTCTGCCAAAAGCACCATTTGCATGCACATCTTGTGGTTTTGCAGAAAACTTCATCCGCGTCTACCAAAAGATGCATGTGCATGCTTAAAACGCGTTTTCGCACAAATGCATGCGCGGGTGCTAAAAAGAGCAGCATCGGCATGCTTACCACGTCGTTTGGTAGAAATCCACGTGCGCGTTCTGCCAAAAGCACCATTTGCATGCACATCTTGTGGTTTTGCAGAAAACTTCATCCGCGTCTACCAAAAGATGCATGTGCATGCTTAAAACGCGTTTTCGCACAAATCCGTGCGCGGGTGCTAAAAAGAGCAGCATCGGCATGCTTAGCACGTCGTTTGGTAGAAATCCACGTGCGCGTTCTGCCAAAAGCACCATTTGCGTGCACATCTTGTGGTTTTGCAGAAAACTTCATCCGCGTCTACCAAAAGATGCATGTGCATGCTTAAAACGCGTTTTCGCACAAATGCGTGCGCGGGTGCTAAAAAGAACAGCATCGGCATGCTTAGCACGTCGTTGGGTAGAAATCCACGTGCGCGTTCTGCCAAAAGCACCATTTGCATGCACATCTTGTGGTTTTGCAGAAAACTTCATCCGCGTCTACCAAAAGATGCATGTGCATGCTTAAAACGCGTTTTCGCACAAATCCGTGCGCGGATGCTAAAAAGAGCAGCATCGGCATGCTTAGCACGTCGTTTGGTAGAAATCCACGTGCGCGTTCTGCCAAAAGCACCATTTGCATGCACATCTTGTGGTTTTGCAGAAAACTTCATCCGCGTCTACCAAAAGATGCATGTGCATGCTTAAAACGCGTTTTCGCACAAATGCGTGCGCGGGTGCTAAAAAGAGCAGCATCGAAATGCTTAGCACGTCGTTTGGTAGAAATCCACGTGCGCGTTCTGCCAAAAGCACCATTTGCATGCACATCTTGTGGTTTTGCAGAAAACTTCATCCGCGTCTACCAAAAGATGCATGTGCATGCTTAAAACGCGTTTTCGCACAAATCCGTGCGCGGATGCTAAAAAGAGCAGCATCGGCATGCTTAGCACGTCGTTTGGTAGAAATCCACGTGCGCGTTCTGCCAAAAGCACCATTTGCATGCACATCTTTGGTTTTGCAGAAAACTTAATCCGCGTCTACCAAAAGATGCATGTGCATGCTTAAAACGCGTTTTCGCACAAATCCGTGCGCGAGTGCTAAAAAGAGCAGCATCGGCATGCTTAGCACGTCGTTTGGTAGAAATCCACGTGCGCGTTCTGCCAAAAGCACCATTTGCATGCACATCTTGTGGTTTTGCAGAAAACTTCATCCGCGTCTACCAAAAGATGCATGTGCATGCTTAAAAGGCGTTTTCGCACAAATCCGTGCGCGGGTGCTAAAAAGAGCAGCATCGGCATGCTTAGCACGTCGTTTGGTAGAAATCCACGTGCGCGTTCTGGCAAAAGCACCATTTGCATGCACATCTTGTGGTTTTGCAGAAAACTTCATCCGCGTCTACCAAAAGATGCATGTGCATGCTTAAAACGCGTTTTCGCACAAATGCGTGCGCGGGTGCTAAAAAGAGCAGCATCGAAATGCTTAGCACGTCGTTTGGTAGAAATCCACGTGCGCGTTCTGCCAAAAGCACCATTTGCATGCACATCTTGTGGTTTTGCAGAAAACTTCATCCGCGTCTACCAAAAGATGCATGTGCATGCTTAAAACGCGTTTTCGCACAAATCCGTGCGAGGGTGCTAAAAAGAGCAGCATCGGCATGCTTAGCACGTCGTTTGGTAGAAATCCACGTGCGCGTTCTGCAAAAAGCACCATTTGCATGCACATCTTCTGGTTTTGCAGAAAACTTCATCCGCGTCTACCAAAAGATGCATGTGCATGCTTAAAAGGCGTTTTCGCACAAATCCGTGCGCGGGTGCTAAAAAGAGCAGCATCGGCATGCTTAGCACGTCGTTTGGTAGAAATCCACGTGCGCGTTCTGCCAAAAGCACCATTTGCATGCACATCTTGTGGTTTTGCAGAAAACTTCATCCGCGTCTACCAAAAGATGCATGTGCATGCTTAAAACGCGTTTTCGCACAAATCCGTGCGCGGGTGCTAAAAAGAGCAGCATCGGCATGCTTAGCACGTCGTTTGGTAGAAATCCACGTGCGCGTTCTGCCAAAAGCACCATTTGCATGCACATCTTGTGGTTTTGCAGAAAACTTCATCCGCGTCTACCAAAAGATGCATGTGCATGCTTAAAACGCGTTTTCGCACAAATGCATGCGCGGGTGCTAAAAAGAGCAGCATCGGCATGCTTACCACGTCGTTTGGTAGAAATCCACGTGCGCGTTCTGCCAAAAGCACCATTTGCATGCACATCTTGTGGTTTTGCAGAAAACTTCATCCGCGTCTACCAAAAGATGCATGTGCATGCTTAAAACGCGTTTTCGCACAAATCCGTGCGCGGGTGCTAAAAAGAGCAGCATCGGCATGCTTAGCACGTCGTTTGGTAGAAATCCACGTGCGCGTTCTGCCAAAAGCACCATTTGCGTGCACATCTTGTGGTTTTGCAGAAAACTTCATCCGCGTCTACCAAAAGATGCATGTGCATGCTTAAAACGCGTTTTCGCACAAATGCGTGCGCGGGTGCTAAAAAGAGCAGCATCGGCATGCTTAGCACGTCGTTGGGTAGAAATCCACGTGCGCGTTCTGCCAAAAGCACCATTTGCATGCACATCTTGTGGTTTTGCAGAAAACTTCATCCGCGTCTACCAAAAGATGCATGTGCATGCATAAACGCGTTTTCGCACAAATCCGTGCGCGGATGCTAAAAAGAGCAGCATCGGCATGCTTAGCACGTCGTTTGGTAGAAATCCACGTGCGCGTTCTGCCAAAAGCACCATTTGCATGCACATCTTGTGGTTTTGCAGAAAACTTCATCCGCGTCTACCAAAAGATGCATGTGCATGCTTAAAACGCGTTTTCGCACAAATGCGTGCGCGGGTGCTAAAAAGAGCAGCATCGAAATGCTTAGCACGTCGTTTGGTAGAAATCCACGTGCGCGTTCTGCCAAAAGCACCATTTGCATGCACATCTTGTGGTTTTGCAGAAAACTTCATCCGCGTCTACCAAAAGATGCATGTGCATGCTTAAAACGCGTTTTCGCACAAATCCGTGCGCGGGTGCTAAAAAGAGCAGCATCGGCATGCTTAGCACGTCGTTTGGTAGAAATCCACGTGCGCGTTCTGCAAAAAGCACCATTTGCATGCACATCTTCTGGTTTTGCAGAAAACTTCATCCGCGTCTACCAAAAGATGCATGTGCATGCTTAAAAGGCGTTTTCGCACAAATCCGTGCGCGGGTGCTAAAAAGAGCAGCATCGGCATGCTTAGCACGTCGTTTGGTAGAAATCCACGTGCGCGTTCTGCCAAAAGCACCATTTGCATGCACATCTTGTGGTTTTGCAGAAAACTTCATCCGCGTCTACCAAAAGATGCATGTGCATGCTTAAAACGCGTTTTCGCACAAATCCGTGCGCGGGTGCTAAAAAGAGCAGCATCGGCATGCTTAGCACGTCGTTTGGTAGAAATCCACGTGCGCGTTCTGCCAAAAGCACCATTTGCATGCACATCTTGTGGTTTTGCAGAAAACTTCATCCGCGTCTACCAAAAGATGCATGTGCATGCTTAAAACGCGTTTTCGCACAAATGCGTGCGCGGGTGCTAAAAAGAGCAGCATCGGCATGCTTACCACGTCGTTTGGTAGAAATCCACGTGCGCGTTCTGCCAAAAGCACCATTTGCATGCACATCTTGTGGTTTTGCAGAAAACTTCTTCCGCGTCTACCAAAAGATGCATGTGCATGCTTAAAACGCGTTTTCGTACAAATGCGTGCGCGGGTGCTAAAAAGAGCAGCATCGGCATGCTTAGCACGTCGTTTGGTAGAAATCCACGTGCGCGTTCTGCAAAAAGCACCATTTGCATGCACATCTTGTGGTTTTGCAGAAAACTTCATCCGCGTCTACCAAAAGATGCATGTGCATGCTTAAAACGCGTTTTCGCACAAATCCGTGCGCGAGTGCTAAAACGAGCAGCATCGGCATGCTTAGCACGTCGTTTGGTAGAAATCCACGTGCGCGTTCTGCCAAAAGCACCATTTGCGTGCACATCTTGTGGTTTTGCAGAAAACTTCATCCGCGTCTACCAAAAGATGCATGTGCATGCTTAAAACGCGTTTTCGCACAAATGCGTGCGCGGGTGCTAAAAAGAGCAGCATCGGCATGCTTAGCACGTCGTTGGGTAGAAATCCACGTGCGCGTTCTGCCAAAAGCACCATTTGCATGCACATCTTGTGGTTTTGCAGAAAACTTCATCCGCGTCTACCAAAAGATGCATGTGCATGCTTAAAACGCGTTTTCGCACAAATCCGTGCGCGGATGCTAAAAAGAGCAGCATCGGCATGCTTAGCACGTCGTTTGGTAGAAATCCACGTGCGCGTTCTGCCAAAAGCACCATTTGCATGCACATCTTGTGGTTTTGCAGAAAACTTAATCCGCGTCTACCAAAAGATGCATGTGCATGCTTAAAACGCGTTTTCGCACAAATCCGTGCGCGGATGCTAAAAAGAGCAGCATCGGCATGCTTAGCACGTCGTTTGGTAGAAATCCACGTGCGCGTTCTGCCAAAAGCACCATTTGCATGCACATCTTGTGGTTTTGCAGAAAACTTAATCCGCGTCTACCAAAAGATGCATGTGCATGCTTAAAACGCGTTTTCGCACAAATCCGTGCGCGAGTGCTAAAAAGAGCAGCATCGGCATGCTTAGCACGTCGTTTGGTAGAAATCCACGTGCGCGTGCTGCCAAAAGCACCATTTGCATGCACATCTTGTGGTTTTGCAGAAAACTTCATCCGCGTCTACCAAAAGATGCATGTGCATGCTTAAAAGGCGTTTTCGCACAAATCCGTGCGCGGGTGCTAAAAAGAGCAGCATCGGCATGCTTAGCACGTCGTTTGGTAGAAATCCACGTGCGCGTTCTGCCAAAAGCACCATTTGCATGCACATCTTGTGGTTTTGCAGAAAACTTCATCCGCGTCTACCAAAAGATGCATGTGCATGCTTAAAACGCGTTTTCGCACAAATGCGTGCGCGGGTGCTAAAAAGACCAGCATCGAAATGCTTAGCACGTCGTTTGGTAGAAATCCACGTGCGCGTTCTGCCAAAAGCACCATTTGCATGCACATCTTGTGGTTTTGCAGAAAACTTCATCCGCGTCTACCAAAAGATGCATGTGCATGCTTAAAACGCGTTTTCGCACAAATCCGTGCGCGGGTGCTAAAAAGAGCAGCATCGGCATGCTTAGCACGTCGTTTGGTAGAAATCCACGTGCGCGTTCTGCAAAAAGCACCATTTGCATGCACATCTTCTGGTTTTGCAGAAAACTTCATCCGCGTCTACCAAAAGATGCATGTGCATGCTTAAAAGGCGTTTTCGCACAAATCCGTGCGCGGGTGCTAAAAAGAGCAGCATCGGCATGCTTAGCACGTCGTTTGGTAGAAATCCACGTGCGCGTTCTGCCAAAAGCACCATTTGCATGCACATCTTGTGGTTTTGCAGAAAACTTCATCCGCATCTACCAAAAGATGCATGTGCATGCTTAAAACGCGTTTTCGCACAAATCCGTGCGCGGGTGCTAAAAAGAGCAGCATCGGCATGCTTAGCACGTCGTTTGGTAGAAATCCACGTGCGCGTTCTGCCAAAAGCACCATTTGCATGCACATCTTGTGGTTTTGCAGAAAACTTCATCCGCGTCTACCAAAAGATGCATGTGCATGCTTAAAACGCGTTTTCGCACAAATGCGTGCGCGGGTGCTAAAAAGAGCAGCATCGGCATGCTTACCACGTCGTTTGGTAGAAATCCACGTGCGCGTTCTGCCAAAAGCACCATTTGCATGCACATCTTGTGGTTTTGCAGAAAACTTCATCCGCGTCTACCAAAAGATGCATGTGCATGCTTAAAACGCGTTTTCGCACAAATCCGTGCGCGGATGCTAAAAAGAGCAGCATCGGCATGCTTAGCACGTCGTTTGGTAGAAATCCACGTGCGCGTTCTGCCAAAAGCACCATTTGCATGCACATCTTGTGGTTTTGCAGAAAACTTAATCCGCGTCTACCAAAAGATGCATGTGCATGCTTAAAACGCGTTTTCGCACAAATCCGTGCGCGGATGCTAAAAAGAGCAGCATCGGCATGCTTAGCACGTCGTTTGGTAGAAATCCACGTGCGCGTTCTGCCAAAAGCACCATTTGCATGCACATCTTGTGGTTTTGCAGAAAACTTAATCCGCGTCTACCAAAAGATGCATGTGCATGCTTAAAACGCGTTTTCGCACAAATCCGTGCGCGAGTGCTAAAAAGAGCAGCATCGGCATGCTTAGCACGTCGTTTGGTAGAAATCCACGTGCGCGTTCTCCAAAAGCACCATTTGCATGCACATCTTGTGGTTTTGCAGAAAACTTCATCCGCGTCTACCAAAAGATGCATGTGCATGCTTAAAAGGCGTTTTCGCACAAATGCGTGCGCGGGTGCTAAAAAGAGCAGCATAGAAATGCTTAGCACGTCGTTTGGTAGAAATCCACGTGCGCGTTCTGCCAAAAGCACCATTTGCATGCACATCTTGTGGTTTTGCAGAAAACTTCATCCGCGTCTACCAAAAGATGCATGTGCATGCTTAAAACGCGTTTTCGCACAAATCCGTGCGCGGGTGCTAAAAAGAGCAGCATCGGCATGCTTAGCACGTCGTTTGGTAGAAATCCACGTGCGCGTTCTGCAAAAAGCACCATTTGCATGCACATCTTCTGGTTTTGCAGAAAACTTCATCCGCGTCTACCAAAAGATGCATGTGCATGCTTAAAAGGCGTTTTCGCACAAATCCGTGCGCGGGTGCTAAAAAGAGCAGCATCGGCATGCTTAGCACGTCGTTTGGTAGAAATCCACGTGCGCGTTCTGCCAAAAGCACCATTTGCATGCACATCTTGTGGTTTTGCAGAAAACTTAATCCGCGTCTACCAAAAGATGCATGTGCATGCTTAAAACGCGTTTTCGCACAAATCCGTGCGCGGATGCTAAAAAGAGCAGCATCGGCATGCTTAGCACGTCGTTTGGTAGAAATCCACGTGCGCGTTCTGCCAAAAGCACCATTTGCATGCACATCTTGTGGTTTTGCAGAAAACTTAATCCGCGTCTACCAAAAGATGCATGTGCATGCTTAAAACGCGTTTTCGCACAAATGCGTGCGCGGGTGCTAAAAAGAGCAGCATCGGCATGCTTAGCACGTCGTTGGGTAGAAATCCACGTGCGCGTTCTGCCAAAAGCACCATTTGCATGCACATCTTGTGGTTTTGCAGAAAACTTCATCCGCGTCTACCAAAAGATGCATGTGCATGCTTAAAACGCGTTTTCGCACAAATCCGTGCGCGGATGCTAAAAAGAGCAGCATCGGCATGCTTAGCACGTCGTTTGGTAGAAATCCACGTGCGCGTTCTGCCAAAAGCACCATTTGCATGCACATCTTGTGGTTTTGCAGAAAACTTAATCCGCGTCTACCAAAAGATGCATGTGCATGCTTAAAACGCGTTTTCGCACAAATCCGTGCGCGGATGCTAAAAAGAGCAGCATCGGCATGCTTAGCACGTCGTTTGGTAGAAATCCACGTGCGCGTTCTGCCAAAAGCACCATTTGCATGCACATCTTGTGGTTTTGCAGAAAACTTAATCCGCGTCTACCAAAAGATGCATGTGCATGCTTAAAACGCGTTTTCGCACAAATCCGTGCGCGAGTGCTAAAAAGAGCAGCATCGGCATGCTTAGCACGTCGTTTGGTAGAAATCCACGTGCGCGTGCTGCCAAAAGCACCATTTGCATGCACATCTTGTGGTTTTGCAGAAAACTTCATCCGCGTCTACCAAAAGATGCATGTGCATGCTTAAAAGGCGTTTTCGCACAAATCCGTGCGCGGGTGCTAAAAAGAGCAGCATCGGCATGCTTAGCACGTCGTTTGGTAGAAATCCACGTGCGCGTTCTGCCAAAAGCACCATTTGCATGCACATCTTGTGGTTTTGCAGAAAACTTCATCCGCGTCTACCAAAAGATGCATGTGCATGCTTAAAACGCGTTTTCGCACAAATGCGTGCGCGGGTGCTAAAAAGACCAGCATCGAAATGCTTAGCACGTCGTTTGGTAGAAATCCACGTGCGCGTTCTGCCAAAAGCACCATTTGCATGCACATCTTGTGGTTTTGCAGAAAACTTCATCCGCGTCTACCAAAAGATGCATGTGCATGCTTAAAACGCGTTTTCGCACAAATCCGTGCGCGGGTGCTAAAAAGAGCAGCATCGGCATGCTTAGCACGTCGTTTGGTAGAAATCCACGTGCGCGTTCTGCAAAAAGCACCATTTGCATGCACATCTTCTGGTTTTGCAGAAAACTTCATCCGCGTCTACCAAAAGATGCATGTGCATGCTTAAAAGGCGTTTTCGCACAAATCCGTGCGCGGGTGCTAAAAAGAGCAGCATCGGCATGCTTAGCACGTCGTTTGGTAGAAATCCACGTGCGCGTTCTGCCAAAAGCACCATTTGCATGCACATCTTGTGGTTTTGCAGAAAACTTCATCCGCATCTACCAAAAGATGCATGTGCATGCTTAAAACGCGTTTTCGCACAAATCCGTGCGCGGGTGCTAAAAAGAGCAGCATCGGCATGCTTAGCACGTCGTTTGGTAGAAATCCACGTGCGCGTTCTGCCAAAAGCACCATTTGCATGCACATCTTGTGGTTTTGCAGAAAACTTCATCCGCGTCTACCAAAAGATGCATGTGCATGCTTAAAACGCGTTTTCGCACAAATGCGTGCGCGGGTGCTAAAAAGAGCAGCATCGGCATGCTTACCACGTCGTTTGGTAGAAATCCACGTGCGCGTTCTGCCAAAAGCACCATTTGCATGCACATCTTGTGGTTTTGCAGAAAACTTCATCCGCGTCTACCAAAAGATGCATGTGCATGCTTAAAACGCGTTTTCGCACAAATCCGTGCGCGGATGCTAAAAAGAGCAGCATCGGCATGCTTAGCACGTCGTTTGGTAGAAATCCACGTGCGCGTTCTGCCAAAAGCACCATTTGCATGCACATCTTGTGGTTTTGCAGAAAACTTAATCCGCGTCTACCAAAAGATGCATGTGCATGCTTAAAACGCGTTTTCGCACAAATCCGTGCGCGGATGCTAAAAAGAGCAGCATCGGCATGCTTAGCACGTCGTTTGGTAGAAATCCACGTGCGCGTTCTGCCAAAAGCACCATTTGCATGCACATCTTGTGGTTTTGCAGAAAACTTAATCCGCGTCTACCAAAAGATGCATGTGCATGCTTAAAACGCGTTTTCGCACAAATCCGTGCGCGAGTGCTAAAAAGAGCAGCATCGGCATGCTTAGCACGTCGTTTGGTAGAAATCCACGTGCGCGTTCTCCAAAAGCACCATTTGCATGCACATCTTGTGGTTTTGCAGAAAACTTCATCCGCGTCTACCAAAAGATGCATGTGCATGCTTAAAAGGCGTTTTCGCACAAATGCGTGCGCGGGTGCTAAAAAGAGCAGCATCGAAATGCTTAGCACGTCGTTTGGTAGAAATCCACGTGCGCGTTCTGCCAAAAGCACCATTTGCATGCACATCTTGTGGTTTTGCAGAAAACTTCATCCGCGTCTACCAAAAGATGCATGTGCATGCTTAAAACGCGTTTTCGCACAAATCCGTGCGCGGGTGCTAAAAAGAGCAGCATCGGCATGCTTAGCACGTCGTTTGGTAGAAATCCACGTGCGCGTTCTGCAAAAAGCACCATTTGCATGCACATCTTCTGGTTTTGCAGAAAACTTCATCCGCGTCTACCAAAAGATGCATGTGCATGCTTAAAAGGCGTTTTCGCACAAATCCGTGCGCGGGTGCTAAAAAGAGCAGCATCGGCATGCTTAGCACGTCGTTTGGTAGAAATCCACGTGCGCGTTCTGCCAAAAGCACCATTTGCATGCACATCTTGTGGTTTTGCAGAAAACTTCATCCGCGTCTACCAAAAGATGCATGTGCATGCTTAAAACGCGTTTTCGCACAAATCCGTGCGCGGGTGCTAAAAAGAGCAGCATCGGCATGCTTAGCACGTCGTTTGGTAGAAATCCACGTGCGCGTTCTGCCAAAAGCACCATTTGCATGCACATCTTGTGGTTTTGCAGAAAACTTCATCCGCGTCTACCAAAAGATGCATGTGCATGCTTAAAACGCGTTTTCGCACAAATGCGTGCGCGGGTGCTAAAAAGAGCAGCATCGGCATGCTTACCACGTCGTTTGGTAGAAATCCACGTGCGCGTTCTGCCAAAAGCACCATTTGCATGCACATCTTGTGGTTTTGCAGAAAACTTCTTCCGCGTCTACCAAAAGATGCATGTGCATGCTTAAAACGCGTTTTCGTACAAATGCGTGCGCGGGTGCTAAAAAGAGCAGCATCGGCATGCTTAGCACGTCGTTTGGTAGAAATCCACGTGCGCGTTCTGCAAAAAGCACCATTTGCATGCACATCTTGTGGTTTTGCAGAAAACTTCATCCGCGTCTACCAAAAGATGCATGTGCATGCTTAAAACGCGTTTTCGCACAAATCCGTGCGCGAGTGCTAAAACGAGCAGCATCGGCATGCTTAGCACGTCGTTTGGTAGAAATCCACGTGCGCGTTCTGCCAAAAGCACCATTTGCATACACATCTTGTGGTTTTGCAGAAAACTTCATCCGCGTCTACCAAAAGATGCATGTGCATGCTTAAAACGCGTTTTCGCACAAATCCGTGCGCGGGTGCTAAAAAGAGCAGCATCGGCATGCTTAGCACGTCGTTTGGTAGAAATCCACGTGCGCGTTCTGCCAAAAGCACCATTTGCGTGCACATCTTGTGGTTTTGCAGAAAACTTCATCCGCGTCTACCAAAAGATGCATGTGCATGCTTAAAACGCGTTTTCGCACAAATCCGTGCGCGGGTGCTAAAAAGAGCAGCATCGGCATGCTTAGCACGTCGTTTGGTAGAAATCCACGTGCGCGTTCTGCCAAAAGCACCATTTGCGTGCACATCTTGTGGTTTTGCAGAAAACTTCATCCGCGTCTACCAAAAGATGCATGTGCATGCTTAAAACGCGTTTTCGCACAAATGCGTGCGCGGGTGCTAAAAAGAGCAGCATCGGCATGCTTAGCACGTCGTTGGGTAGAAATCCACGTGCGCGTTCTGCCAAAAGCACCATTTGCATGCACATCTTGTGGTTTTGCAGAAAACTTCATCCGCGTCTACCAAAAGATGCATGTGCATGCTTAAAACGCGTTTTCGCACAAATCCGTGCGCGGATGCTAAAAAGAGCAGCATCGGCATGCTTAGCACGTCGTTTGGTAGAAATCCACGTGCGCGTTCTGCCAAAAGCACCATTTGCATGCACATCTTGTGGTTTTGCAGAAAACTTAATCCGCGTCTACCAAAAGATGCATGTGCATGCTTAAAACGCGTTTTCGCACAAATCCGTGCGCGGATGCTAAAAAGAGCAGCATCGGCATGCTTAGCACGTCGTTTGGTAGAAATCCACGTGCGCGTTCTGCCAAAAGCACCATTTGCATGCACATCTTGTGGTTTTGCAGAAAACTTAATCCGCGTCTACCAAAAGATGCATGTGCATGCTTAAAACGCGTTTTCGCACAAATCCGTGCGCGAGTGCTAAAAAGAGCAGCATCGGCATGCTTAGCACGTCGTTTGGTAGAAATCCACGTGCGCGTTCTGCCAAAAGCACCATTTGCATGCACATCTTGTGGTTTTGCAGAAAACTTCATCCGCGTCTACCAAAAGATGCATGTGCATGCTTAAAAGGCGTTTTCGCACAAATCCGTGCGCGGGTGCTAAAAAGAGCAGCATCGGCATGCTTAGCACGTCGTTTGGTAGAAATCCACGTGCGCGTTCTGCCAAAAGCACCATTTGCATGCACATCTTGTGGTTTTGCAGAAAACTTCATCCGCGTCTACCAAAAGATGCATGTGCATGCTTAAAACGCGTTTTCGCACAAATGCGTGCGCGGGTGCTAAAAAGAGCAGCATCGAAATGCTTAGCACGTCGTTTGGTAGAAATCCACGTGCGCGTTCTGCCAAAAGCACCATTTGCATGCACATCTTGTGGTTTTGCAGAAAACTTCATCCGCGTCTACCAAAAGATGCATGTGCATGCTTAAAACGCGTTTTCGCACAAATCCGTGCGCGGGTGCTAAAAAGAGCAGCATCGGCATGCTTAGCACGTCGTTTGGTAGAAATCCACGTGCGCGTTCTGCAAAAATCACCATTTGCATGCACATCTTCTGGTTTTGCAGAAAACTTCATCCGCGTCTACCAAAAGATGCATGTGCATGCTTAAAAGGCGTTTTCGCACAAATCCGTGCGCGGGTGCTAAAAAGAGCAGCATCGGCATGCTTAGCACGTCGTTTGGTAGAAATCCACGTGCGCGTTCTGCCAAAAGCACCATTTGCATGCACATCTTGTGGTTTTGCAGAAAACTTCATCCGCGTCTACCAAAAGATGCATGTGCATGCTTAAAACGCGTTTTCGCACAAATCCGTGCGCGGGTGCTAAAAAGAGCAGCATCGGCATGCTTAGCACGTCGTTTGGTAGAAATCCACGTGAGCGTTCTGCCAAAAGCACCATTTGCATGCACATCTTGTGGTTTTGCAGAAAACTTCATCCGCGTCTACCAAAAGATGCATGTGCATGCTTAAAACGCGTTTTCGCACAAATGCGTGCGCGGGTGCTAAAAAGAGCAGCATCGGCATGCTTACCACGTCGTTTGGTAGAAATCCACGTGCGCGTTCTGCCAAAAGCACCATTTGCATGCACATCTTGTGGTTTTGCAGAAAACTTCATCCGCGTCTACCAAAAGATGCATGTGCATGCTTAAAACGCGTTTTCGCACAAATCCGTGCGCGGGTGCTAAAAAGAGCAGCATCGGCATGCTTAGCACGTCGTTTGGTAGAAATCCACGTGCGCGTTCTGCCGAAAGCACCATTTGCATGCACATCTTGTGGTTTTGCAGAAAACTTCATCCGCGTCTACCAAAAGATGCATGTGCATGCATAAAACTCGTTTTCGCACAAATGCGTGCGCGGGTGCTAAAAAGAGCAGCATCGGCATGCTTAGCACGTCGTTTGGTAGAAATCCACGTGCGCGTTCTGCCAAAAGCACCATTTGCACGCACATCTTGTGGTTTTGCAGAAAACTTCATCCGCGTTTAACAAAAGATGCATGTGCATGCTTAAAACGCGTTTTCGCACAAATGCGTGCGCGGGTGCTAAAAAGAGCAGCATCGGCATGCTTAGCACGTCGTTTGGTAGAAATCCACGTGCGCGTTCTGCCAAAAGCACCATTTGCATGCACATCTTGTGGTTTTGCAGAAAACTTCATCCGCGTCTACCAAAAGATGCATGTGCATGCTTAAAACGCGTTTTCGCACAAATCCGTGCGCGGGTGCTAAAAAGAGCAGCATCGGCATGCTTAGCACGTCGTTTGGTAGAAATCCACGTGCGCGTTCTGCCAAAAGCACCATTTGCATGCACATATTGTGGTTTTGCAGAAAACTTCATCCGCGTCTACCAAAAGATGCATGTGCATGCTTAAAACGCGTTTTCGCACAATTCCGTGCGCGGGTGCTAAAAAGAGCAGCATCGGCATGCTTAGCACGTCGTTTGGTAGAAATCCACGTGCGCGTTCTGCCAAAAGCACCATTTGCATGCACATCTTGTGGTTTTGCAGAAAACTTCATCCGCGTCTACCAAAAGATGCATGTGCATGCTTAAAACGCGTTTTCGCACAAATCCGTGCGCGGGTGCTAAAAAGAGCAGCATCGGCATGCTTAGCCCGTCGTTTGGTAGAAATCCACGTGCGCGTTCTGCAAAAAGCACCATTTGCATGCACATCTTGTGGTTTTGCAGAAAACTTCATCTGCGTCTACCAAAAGATGCATGTGCATGCTTAAAACGCGTTTTCGCACAAATGCGTGCGCGGGTGCTAAAAAGAGCAGCATCGGCATGCTTAGCACGTCGTTTGGTAGAAATCCATGTGCGCGTTCTGCCAAAAGCACCATTTGCATGCACATCTTGTGGTTTTGCAGAAAACTTCATCCGCGTCTACCAAGAGATGCATGTGCATGCTTAAAACGCGTTTTCGCACAAATGCGTGCGCGGGTGCTAAAAAGAGCAGCATCGGCATGCTTAGCACGTCGTTTGGTAGAAATCCACGTGCGCGTTCTGCCAAAAGCACCATTTGCATGCACATCTTGTGGTTTTGCAGAAAACTTCATCCGCGTCTACCAAAAGATGCATGTGCATGCTTAAAACGCGTTTTCGCACAAATGCGTGCGCGGGTGCTAAAAAGAGCAGCATCGGTATGCTTAGCACGTCGTTTGGTAGAAATCCACGTGCGCGTTCTGCCAAAAGCACCATTTGCATGCACATCTTGTGGTTTTGCAGAAAACTTCATCCGCGTCTACCAAAAGATGCATGTGCATGCTTAAAACGCGTTTTCGCACAAATCCGTGCGCGGGTGCTAAAAAGAGCAGCATCGGCATGTTTAGCACGTCGTTTGGTAGAAATCCACGTGCGCGTTCTGCCAAAAGCACCATTTGCATGCACATCTTGTGGTTTTCCAGAAAACTTCATCCGCGTCTACCAAAAGATGCATGTGCATGCTTAAAACGCGTTTTCGCACAAATGCGTGCGCGGGTGCTAAAAAGAGCAGCATCGGCATGCTTAGCACGTCGTTTGGTAGAAATCCACGTGCGCGTTCTGCCAAAAGCACCATTTGCATGCACATCTTGTGGTTTTGCAGAAAACTTCATCCGCGTCTACCAAAAGATGCATGTGCATGCTTAAAACGCGTTTTCGCACAAATCCGTGCGCGGGTGCTAAAAAGAGCAGCATCGGCATGCTTAGCACGTCGTTTGGTAGAAATCCACGTGCGCGTTCTGCCAAAAGCACCATTTGCATGCACATCTTGTGGTTTTGCAGAAAACTTCATCCGCGTCTACCAAAAGATGCATGTGCATGCTTAAAACGCGTTTTCGCACAAATCCGTGCGCGGGTGCTAAAAAGAGCAGCATCGGCATGCTTAGCACGTCGTTTGATAGAAATCCACGTGCGCGTTCTGCCAAAAGCACCATTTGCATGCACATCTTGTGGTTTTGCAGAAAACTTCATCCGCGTCTACCAAAAGATGCATGTGCATGCTTAAAACGCGTTTTCGCAGAAATCCGTGCGCGGGTGCTAAAAAGAGCAGCATCGGCATGCTTAGCACGTCGTTTGGTAGAATTCCACGTGCGCGTTCTGCCAAAAGCACCATTTGCATGCACATCTTGTGGTTTTGCAGAAAACTTCATCCGCGTCTACCAAAAGATGCATGTGCATGCTTAAAACGCGTTTTCGCACAAATCCGTGCGCGGGTGCTAAAAAGAGCAGCATCGGCATGCTTAGCACGTCGTTTGGTAGAAATCCACGTGCGCGTTCTGCCGAAAGCACCATTTGCATGCACATCTTGTGGTTTTGCAGAAAACTTCATCCGCGTCTACCAAAAGATGCATGTGCATGCATAAAACTCGTTTTCGCACAAATGCGTGCGCGGGTGCTAAAAAGAGCAGCATCGGCATGCTTAGCACGTCGTTTGGTAGAAATCCACGTGCGCGTTCTGCCAAAAGCACCATTTGCACGCACATCTTGTGGTTTTGCAGAAAACTTCATCCGCGTTTAACAAAAGATGCATGTGCATGCTTAAAACGCGTTTTCGCACAAATGCGTGCGCGGGTGCTAAAAAGAGCAGCATCGGCATGCTTAGCACGTCGTTTGGTAGAAATCCACGTGCGCGTTCTGCCAAAAGCACCATTTGCATGCACATCTTGTGGTTTTGCAGAAAACTTCATCCGCGTCTACCAAAAGATGCATGTACATGCTTAAAACGCGTTTTCGCACAAATCCGTGCGCGGGTGCTAAAAAGAGCAGCATCGGCATGCTTAGCACGTCGTTTGGTAGAAATCCACGTGCGCGTTCTGCCAAAAGCACCATTTGCATGCACATATTGTGGTTTTGCAGAAAACTTCATCCGCGTCTACCAAAAGATGCATGTGCATGCTTAAAACGCGTTTTCGCACAATTCCGTGCGCGGGTGCTAAAAAGAGCAGCATCGGCATGCTTAGCACGTCGTTTGGTAGAAATCCACGTGCGCGTTCTGCCAAAAGCACCATTTGCATGCACATCTTGTGGTTTTGCAGAAAACTTCATCCGCGTCTACCAAAAGATGCATGTGCATGCTTAAAACGCGTTTTCGCACAAATCCGTGCGCGGGTGCTAAAAAGAGCAGCATCGGCATGCTTAGCCCGTCGTTTGGTAGAAATCCACGTGCGCGTTCTGCAAAAAGCACCATTTGCATGCACATCTTGTGGTTTTGCAGAAAACTTCATCTGCGTCTACCAAAAGATGCATGTGCATGCTTAAAACGCGTTTTCGCACAAATGCGTGCGCGGGTGCTAAAAAGAGCAGCATCGGCATGCTTAGCACGTCGTTTGGTAGAAATCCATGTGCGCGTTCTGCCAAAAGCACCATTTGCATGCACATCTTGTGGTTTTGCAGAAAACTTCATCCGCGTCTACCAAGAGATGCATGTGCATGCTTAAAACGCGTTTTCGCACAAATGCGTGCGCGGGTGCTAAAAAGAGCAGCATCGGCATGCTTAGCACGTCGTTTGGTAGAAATCCACGTGCGCGTTCTGCCAAAAGCACCATTTGCATGCACATCTTGTGGTTTTGCAGAAAACTTCATCCGCGTCTACCAAAAGATGCATGTGCATGCTTAAAACGCGTTTTCGCACAAATGCGTGCGCGGGTGCTAAAAAGAGCAGCATCGGTATGCTTAGCACGTCGTTTGGTAGAAATCCACGTGCGCGTTCTGCCAAAAGCACCATTTGCATGCACATCTTGTGGTTTTGCAGAAAACTTCATCCGCGTCTACCAAAAGATGCATGTGCATGCTTAAAACGCGTTTTCGCACAAATCCGTGCGCGGGTGCTAAAAAGAGCAGCATCGGCATGTTTAGCACGTCGTTTGGTAGAAATCCACGTGCGCGTTCTGCCAAAAGCACCATTTGCATGCACATCTTGTGGTTTTCCAGAAAACTTCATCCGCGTCTACCAAAAGATGCATGTGCATGCTTAAAACGCGTTTTCGCACAAATGCGTGCGCGGGTGCTAAAAAGAGCAGCATCGGCATGCTTAGCACGTCGTTTGGTAGAAATCCACGTGCGCGTTCTGCCAAAAGCACCATTTGCATGCACATCTTGTGGTTTTGCAGAAAACTTCATCCGCGTCTACCAAAAGATGCATGTGCATGCTTAAAACGCGTTTTCGCACAAATCCGTGCGCGGGTGCTAAAAAGAGCAGCATCGGCATGCTTAGCACGTCGTTTGGTAGAAATCCACGTGCGCGTTCTGCCAAAAGCACCATTTGCATGCACATCTTGTGGTTTTGCAGAAAACTTCATCCGCGTCTACCAAAAGATGCATGTGCATGCTTAAAACGCGTTTTCGCACAAATCCGTGCGCGGGTGCTAAAAAGAGCAGCATCGGCATGCTTAGCACGTCGTTTGGTAGAAATCCACGTGCGCGTTCTGCCAAAAGCACCATTTGCGTGCACATCTTGTGGTTTTGCAGAAAACTTCATCCGCGTCTACCAAAAGATGCATGTGCATGCTTAAAACGCGTTTTCGCGCAAATGCGTGCGCGGGTGCTAAAAAGAGCAGCATCGGCATGCTTAGCACGTCGTTGGGTAGAAATCCACGTGCGCGTTCTGCCAAAAGCACCATTTGCATGCACATCTTGTGGTTTTGCAGAAAACTTCATCCGCGTCTACCAAAAGATGCATGTGCATGCTTAAAACGCGTTTTCGCACAAATCCGTGCGCCGGTGCTAAAAAGAGCAGCATCGGCATGCTTAGCACGTCGTTTGGTAGAAATCCACGTGCGCGTTCTGCCAAAAGCACCATTTGCATGCACATCTTGTGGTTTTGCAGAAAACTTAATCCGCGTCTACCAAAAGATGCATGTGCATGCTTAAAACGCGTTTTCGCACAAATCCGTGCGCGAGTGCTAAAAAGAGCAGCATCGGCATGCTTAGCACGTCGTTTGGTAGAAATCCACGTGCGCGTTCTGCCAAAAGCACCATTTGCATGCACATCTTGTGGTTTTGCAGAAAACTTCATCCGCGTCTACCAAAAGATGCATGTGCATGCTTAAAACGCGTTTTCGCACAAATCCGTGCGCGGGTGCTAAAAAGAGCAGCATCGGCATGCTTAGCACGTCGTTTGGTAGAAATCCACGGGCGCGTTCTGCCAAAAGCACCATTTGCATGCACATCTTGTGGTTTTGCAGAAAACTTCATCCGCGTCTACCAAAAGATGCATGTGCATGCTTAAAACGCGTTTTCGCACAAATCCGTGCGCGGGTGCTAAAAAGAGCAGCATCGGCATGCTTAGCACGTCGTTTGGTAGAAATCCACGTGCGCGTTCTGCCAAAAGCACCATTTGCATGCACATCTTGTGGTTTTGCAGAAAACTTCATCCGCGTCTACCAAAAGATGCATGTGCATGCTTAAAACGCGTTTTCGCACAAATCCGTGCGCGGGTGCTAAAAAGAGCAGCATCGGCATGCTTAGCACGTCGTTTGGTAGAATTCCACGTGCGCGTTCTGCCAAAAGCACCATTTGCATGCACATCTTGTGGTTTTGCAGAAAACTTCATCCGCGTCTACCAAAAGATGCATGTGCATGCTTAAAACGCGTTTTCGCACAAATCCGTGCGCGGGTGCTAAAAAGAGCAGCATCGGCATGCTTAGCACGTCGTTTGGTAGAAATCCACGTGCGCGTTCTGCCGAAAGCACCATTTGCATGCACATCTTGTGGTTTTGCAGAAAACTTCATCCGCGTCTACCAAAAGATGCATGTGCATGCATAAAACTCGTTTTCGCACAAATGCGTGCGCGGGTGCTAAAAAGAGCAGCATCGGCATGCTTAGCACGTCGTTTGGTAGAAATCCACGTGCGCGTTCTGCCAAAAGCACCATTTGCACGCACATCTTGTGGTTTTGCAGAAAACTTCATCCGCGTTTAACAAAAGATGCATGTGCATGCTTAAAACGCGTTTTCGCACAAATGCGTGCGCGGGTGCTAAAAAGAGCAGCATCGGCATGCTTAGCACGTCGTTTGGTAGAAATCCACGTGCGCGTTCTGCCAAAAGCACCATTTGCATGCACATCTTGTGGTTTTGCAGAAAACTTCATCCGCGTCTACCAAAAGATGCATGTACATGCTTAAAACGCGTTTTCGCACAAATCCGTGCGCGGGTGCTAAAAAGAGCAGCATCGGCATGCTTAGCACGTCGTTTGGTAGAAATCCACGTGCGCGTTCTGCCAAAAGCACCATTTGCATGCACATATTGTGGTTTTGCAGAAAACTTCATCCGCGTCTACCAAAAGATGCATGTGCATGCTTAAAACGCGTTTTCGCACAATTCCGTGCGCGGGTGCTAAAAAGAGCAGCATCGGCATGCTTAGCACGTCGTTTGGTAGAAATCCACGTGCGCGTTCTGCCAAAAGCACCATTTGCATGCACATCTTGTGGTTTTGCAGAAAACTTCATCCGCGTCTACCAAAAGATGCATGTGCATGCTTAAAACGCGTTTTCGCACAAATCCGTGCGCGGGTGCTAAAAAGAGCAGCATCGGCATGCTTAGCCCGTCGTTTGGTAGAAATCCACGTGCGCGTTCTGCAAAAAGCACCATTTGCATGCACATCTTGTGGTTTTGCAGAAAACTTCATCTGCGTCTACCAAAAGATGCATGTGCATGCTTAAAACGCGTTTTCGCACAAATGCGTGCGCGGGTGCTAAAAAGAGCAGCATCGGCATGCTTAGCACGTCGTTTGGTAGAAATCCATGTGCGCGTTCTGCCAAAAGCACCATTTGCATGCACATCTTGTGGTTTTGCAGAAAACTTCATCCGCGTCTACCAAGAGATGCATGTGCATGCTTAAAACGCGTTTTCGCACAAATGCGTGCGCGGGTGCTAAAAAGAGCAGCATCGGCATGCTTAGCACGTCGTTTGGTAGAAATCCACGTGCGCGTTCTGCCAAAAGCACCATTTGCATGCACATCTTGTGGTTTTGCAGAAAACTTCATCCGCGTCTACCAAAAGATGCATGTGCATGCTTAAAACGCGTTTTCGCACAAATGCGTGCGCGGGTGCTAAAAAGAGCAGCATCGGTATGCTTAGCACGTCGTTTGGTAGAAATCCACGTGCGCGTTCTGCCAAAAGCACCATTTGCATGCACATCTTGTGGTTTTGCAGAAAACTTCATCCGCGTCTACCAAAAGATGCATGTGCATGCTTAAAACGCGTTTTCGCACAAATCCGTGCGCGGGTGCTAAAAAGAGCAGCATCGGCATGTTTAGCACGTCGTTTGGTAGAAATCCACGTGCGCGTTCTGCCAAAAGCACCATTTGCATGCACATCTTGTGGTTTTCCAGAAAACTTCATCCGCGTCTACCAAAAGATGCATGTGCATGCTTAAAACGCGTTTTCGCACAAATGCGTGCGCGGGTGCTAAAAAGAGCAGCATCGGCATGCTTAGCACGTCGTTTGGTAGAAATCCACGTGCGCGTTCTGCCAAAAGCACCATTTGCATGCACATCTTGTGGTTTTGCAGAAAACTTCATCCGCGTCTACCAAAAGATGCATGTGCATGCTTAAAACGCGTTTTCGCACAAATCCGTGCGCGGGTGCTAAAAAGAGCAGCATCGGCATGCTTAGCACGTCGTTTGGTAGAAATCCACGTGCGCGTTCTGCCAAAAGCACCATTTGCATGCACATCTTGTGGTTTTGCAGAAAACTTCATCCGCGTCTACCAAAAGATGCATGTGCATGCTTAAAACGCGTTTTCGCACAAATCCGTGCGCGGGTGCTAAAAAGAGCAGCATCGGCATGCTTAGCACGTCGTTTGGTAGAAATCCACGTGCGCGTTCTGCCAAAAGCACCATTTGCGTGCACATCTTGTGGTTTTGCAGAAAACTTCATCCGCGTCTACCAAAAGATGCATGTGCATGCTTAAAACGCGTTTTCGCGCAAATGCGTGCGCGGGTGCTAAAAAGAGCAGCATCGGCATGCTTAGCACGTCGTTGGGTAGAAATCCACGTGCGCGTTCTGCCAAAAGCACCATTTGCATGCACATCTTGTGGTTTTGCAGAAAACTTCATCCGCGTCTACCAAAAGATGCATGTGCATGCTTAAAACGCGTTTTCGCACAAATCCGTGCGCCGGTGCTAAAAAGAGCAGCATCGGCATGCTTAGCACGTCGTTTGGTAGAAATCCACGTGCGCGTTCTGCCAAAAGCACCATTTGCATGCACATCTTGTGGTTTTGCAGAAAACTTAATCCGCGTCTACCAAAAGATGCATGTGCATGCTTAAAACGCGTTTTCGCACAAATCCGTGCGCGAGTGCTAAAAAGAGCAGCATCGGCATGCTTAGCACGTCGTTTGGTAGAAATCCACGTGCGCGTTCTGCCAAAAGCACCATTTGCATGCACATCTTGTGGTTTTGCAGAAAACTTCATCCGCGTCTACCAAAAGATGCATGTGCATGCTTAAAACGCGTTTTCGCACAAATCCGTGCGCGGGTGCTAAAAAGAGCAGCATCGGCATGCTTAGCACGTCGTTTGGTAGAAATCCACGGGCGCGTTCTGCCAAAAGCACCATTTGCATGCACATCTTGTGGTTTTGCAGAAAACTTCATCCGCGTCTACCAAAAGATGCATGTGCATGCTTAAAACGCGTTTTCGCACAAATCCGTGCGCGGGTGCTAAAAAGAGCAGCATCGGCATGCTTAGCACGTCGTTTGGTAGAAATCCACGTGCGCGTTCTGCCAAAAGCACCATTTGCATGCACATCTTGTGGTTTTGCAGAAAACTTCATCCGCGTCTACCAAAAGATGCATGTGCATGCTTAAAACGCGTTTTCGCACAAATCCGTGCGCGGGTGCTAAAAAGAGCAGCATCGGCATGCTTAGCACGTCGTTTGGTAGAAATCCCCGTGCGCGTTCTGCCAAAAGCACCATTTGCATGCACATCTTGTGGTTTTGCAGAAAACTGCATCCGCGTCTACCAAAAGATGCATGTGCATGCTTAAAACGCGTTTTCGCACAAATGCGTGCGCGGGTGCTAAAAAGAGCAGCATCGGCATGCTTAGCACGTCGTTTGGTAGAAATCCACGTGCGCGTTCTGCCAAAAGCACCATTTGCATGCACATCTTGTGGTTTTGCAGAAAACTTCATCCGCGTCTACCAAAAGATGCATGTGCATGCTTAAAACGCGTTTTCGCACAAATGCGTGCGCGGGTGCTAAAAAGAGCAGCATCGGCGTGCTTAGCACGTCGTTTGGTAGAAATCCACGTGCGCGTTCTGCAAAAAGCACCATTTGCATGCACATCTTGTGGTTTTGCAGAAAACTTCATCCGCGTCTACCAAAAGATGCATGTGCATGCTTAAAACGCGTTTTCGCACAAATCCGTGCGCGAGTGCTAAAAAGAGCAGCATCGGCATGCTTAGCACGTCGTTTGGTAGAAATCCACGTGCGCGTTCTGCCAAAAGCACCATTTGCATGCACATCTTGTGGTTTTGCAGAAAACTTCATCCGCGTCTACCAAAAGATGCATGTGCATGCTTAAAACGCGTTTTCGCACAAATCCGTGCGCGGGTGCTAAAAAGAGCAGCATCGGCATGCTTAGCACGTCGTTTGGTAGAAATCCACGGGCGCGTTCTGCCAAAAGCACCATTTGCATGCACATCTTGTGGTTTTGCAGAAAACTTCATCCGCGTCTACCAAAAGATGCATGTGCATGCTTAAAACGCGTTTTCGCACAAATCCGTGCGCGGGTGCTAAAAAGAGCAGCATCGGCATGCTTAGCACGTCGTTTGGTAAAAATCCACGTGCGCGTTCTGCCAAAAGCACCATTTGCATGCACATCTTGTGGTTTCGAAGAAAACTTCATCCGCGTCTACCAAAAGATGCATGTGCATGCTTAAAACGCGTTTTCGCACAAATGCGTGCGCGGGTGCTAAAAAGAGCAGCATCGAAATGCTTAGCACGTCGTTTGGTAGAAATCCACGTGCGCGTTCTGCCAAAAGCACCATTTGCATGCACATCTTGTGGTTTTGCAGAAAACTTCATTCGCGTCTACCAAAAGATGCATGTGCATGCTTAAAACGCGTTTTCGCACAAATCCGTGCGCGGGTGCTAAAAAGAGCAGCATCGGCATGCTTAGCACGTCGTTTGGTAGAAATCCACGTGCGCGTTCTGCCAAAAGCACCATTTGCATGCACATCTTGTGGTTTTGCAGAAAACTTCATCCGCGTCTACCAAAAGATGCATGTGCATGCTTAAAACGCGTTTTCGCACAAATGCGTGCGCGGGTGCTAAAAAGAGCAGCATCGACATGCTTAGCACGTCGTTTGGTAGAAATCCACGTGCGCGTTCTGCCAAAAGCACCATTTGCATGCACATCTTGTTGTTTTGCAGAAAACTTCATCCGCGTCTACCAAAAGATGCATGTGCATGCTTAAAACGCGTTTTCGCACAAATCCGTGCGCGGGTGCTAAAAAGAGCAGCATCGGCATGCTTAGCACGTCGTTTGGTAGAAATCCACGTGCGCGTTCTGCCAAAAGCACCATTTGCATGCACATCTTGTGGTTTTGCAGAAAACTTCATCCGCGTCTACCAAAAGATGCATGTGCATGCTTAAAACGCGTTTTCGCACAAATCCGTGCGCGGGTGCTAAAAAGAGCAGCATCGGCATGCTTAGCACGTCGTTTGGTAGAAATCCACGTGCGCGTTCTGCCAAAAGCACCATTTGCGTGCACATCTTGTGGTTTTGCAGAAAACTTCATCCGCGTCTACCAAAAGATGCATGTGCATGCTTAAAACGCGTTTTCGCACAAATGCGTGCGCGGGTGCTAAAAGAGCAGCATCGGCATGCTTAGCACGTCGTTGGGTAGAAATCCACGTGCGCGTTCTGCCAAAAGCACCATTTGCATGCACATCTTGTGGTTTTGCAGAAAACTTCATCCGCGTCTACCAGAAGATGCATGTGCATGCTTAAAACGCGTTTTCGCACAAATCCGTGCGCGGATGCTAAAAAGAGCAGCATCGGCATGCTTAGCACGTCGTTTGGTAGAAATCCACGTGCGCGTTCTGCCAAAAGCACCATTTGCATGCACATCTTGTGGTTTTGCAGAAAACTTAATCCGCGTCTACCAAAAGATGCATGTGCATGCTTAAAACGCGTTTTCGCACAAATCCGTGCGCGGATGCTAAAAAGAGCAGCATCGGCATGCTTAGCACGTCGTTTGGTAGAAATCCACGTGCGCGTTCTGCCAAAAGCACCATTTGCATGCACATCTTGTGGTTTTGCAGAAAACTTCATCCGCGTCTACCAAAAGATGCATGTGGATGCTTAAAAGGCGTTTTCGCACAAATCCGTGCGCGGGTGCTAAAAAGAGCAGCATCGGCATGCTTAGCACGTCGTTTGGTAGAAATCCACGTGCGCGTTCTGGCAAAAGCACCATTTGCATGCACATCTTGTGGTTTTGCAGAAAACTTCATCCGCGTCTACCAAAAGATGCATGTGCATGCTTAAAACGCGTTTTCGCACAAATGCGTGCGCGGGTGCTAAAAAGAGCAGCATCGAAATGCTTAGCACGTCGTTTGGTAGAAATCCACGTGCGCGTTCTGCCAAAAGCACCATTTGCATGCACATCTTGTGGTTTTGCAGAAAACTTCATCCGCGTCTACCAAAAGATGCATGTGCATGCTTAAAACGCGTTTTCGCACAAATCCGTGCGCGGGTGCTAAAAAGAGCAGCATCGGCATGCTTAGCACGTCGTTTGGTAGAAATCCACGTGCGCGTTCTGCAAAAAGCACCATTTGCATGCACATCTTCTGGTTTTGCAGAAAACTTCATCCGCGTCTACCAAAAGATGCATGTGCATGCTTAAAAGGCGTTTTCGCACAAATCCGTGCGCGGTTGCTAAAAAGAGCAGCATCGGCATGCTTAGCACGTCGTTTGGTAGAAATCCACGTGCGCGTTCTGCCAAAAGCACCATTTGCATGCACATCTTGTGGTTTTGCAGAAAACTTCATCCGCGTCTACCAAAAGATGCATGTGCATGCTTAAAACGCGTTTTCGCACAAATCCGTGCGCGGGTGCTAAAAAGAGCAGCATCGGCATGCTTAGCACGTCGTTTGGTAGAAATCCACGTGCGCGTTCTGCCAAAAGCACCATTTGCATGCACATCTTGTGGTTTTGCAGAAAACTTCATCCGCGTCTACCAAAAGATGCATGTGCATGCTTAAAACGCGTTTTCGCACAAATGCATGCGCGGGTGCTAAAAAGAGCAGCATCGGCATGCTTACCACGTCGTTTGGTAGAAATCCACGTGCGCGTTCTGCCAAAAGCACCATTTGCATGCACATCTTGTGGTTTTGCAGAAAACTTCATCCGCGTCTACCAAAAGATGCATGTGCATGCTTAAAACGCGTTTTCGCACAAATCCGTGCGCGGGTGCTAAAAAGAGCAGCATCGGCATGCTTAGCACGTCGTTTGGTAGAAATCCACGTGCGCGTTCTGCCAAAAGCACCATTTGCGTGCACATCTTGTGGTTTTGCAGAAAACTTCATCCGCGTCTACCAAAAGATGCATGTGCATGCTTAAAACGCGTTTTCGCACAAATGCGTGCGCGGGTGCTAAAAAGAACAGCATCGGCATGCTTAGCACGTCGTTGGGTAGAAATCCACGTGCGCGTTCTGCCAAAAGCACCATTTGCATGCACATCTTGTGGTTTTGCAGAAAACTTCATCCGCGTCTACCAAAAGATGCATGTGCATGCTTAAAACGCGTTTTCGCACAAATCCGTGCGCGGATGCTAAAAAGAGCAGCATCGGCATGCTTAGCACGTCGTTTGGTAGAAATCCACGTGCGCGTTCTGCCAAAAGCACCATTTGCATGCACATCTTGTGGTTTTGCAGAAAACTTCATCCGCGTCTACCAAAAGATGCATGTGCATGCTTAAAACGCGTTTTCGCACAAATGCGTGCGCGGGTGCTAAAAAGAGCAGCATCGAAATGCTTAGCACGTCGTTTGGTAGAAATCCACGTGCGCGTTCTGCCAAAAGCACCATTTGCATGCACATCTTGTGGTTTTGCAGAAAACTTCATCCGCGTCTACCAAAAGATGCATGTGCATGCTTAAAACGCGTTTTCGCACAAATCCGTGCGCGGATGCTAAAAAGAGCAGCATCGGCATGCTTAGCACGTCGTTTGGTAGAAATCCACGTGCGCGTTCTGCCAAAAGCACCATTTGCATGCACATCTTTGGTTTTGCAGAAAACTTAATCCGCGTCTACCAAAAGATGCATGTGCATGCTTAAAACGCGTTTTCGCACAAATCCGTGCGCGAGTGCTAAAAAGAGCAGCATCGGCATGCTTAGCACGTCGTTTGGTAGAAATCCACGTGCGCGTTCTGCCAAAAGCACCATTTGCATGCACATCTTGTGGTTTTGCAGAAAACTTCATCCGCGTCTACCAAAAGATGCATGTGCATGCTTAAAAGGCGTTTTCGCACAAATCCGTGCGCGGGTGCTAAAAAGAGCAGCATCGGCATGCTTAGCACGTCGTTTGGTAGAAATCCACGTGCGCGTTCTGGCAAAAGCACCATTTGCATGCACATCTTGTGGTTTTGCAGAAAACTTCATCCGCGTCTACCAAAAGATGCATGTGCATGCTTAAAACGCGTTTTCGCACAAATGCGTGCGCGGGTGCTAAAAAGAGCAGCATCGAAATGCTTAGCACGTCGTTTGGTAGAAATCCACGTGCGCGTTCTGCCAAAAGCACCATTTGCATGCACATCTTGTGGTTTTGCAGAAAACTTCATCCGCGTCTACCAAAAGATGCATGTGCATGCTTAAAACGCGTTTTCGCACAAATCCGTGCGAGGGTGCTAAAAAGAGCAGCATCGGCATGCTTAGCACGTCGTTTGGTAGAAATCCACGTGCGCGTTCTGCAAAAAGCACCATTTGCATGCACATCTTCTGGTTTTGCAGAAAACTTCATCCGCGTCTACCAAAAGATGCATGTGCATGCTTAAAAGGCGTTTTCGCACAAATCCGTGCGCGGGTGCTAAAAAGAGCAGCATCGGCATGCTTAGCACGTCGTTTGGTAGAAATCCACGTGCGCGTTCTGCCAAAAGCACCATTTGCATGCACATCTTGTGGTTTTGCAGAAAACTTCATCCGCGTCTACCAAAAGATGCATGTGCATGCTTAAAACGCGTTTTCGCACAAATCCGTGCGCGGGTGCTAAAAAGAGCAGCATCGGCATGCTTAGCACGTCGTTTGGTAGAAATCCACGTGCGCGTTCTGCCAAAAGCACCATTTGCATGCACATCTTGTGGTTTTGCAGAAAACTTCATCCGCGTCTACCAAAAGATGCATGTGCATGCTTAAAACGCGTTTTCGCACAAATGCATGCGCGGGTGCTAAAAAGAGCAGCATCGGCATGCTTACCACGTCGTTTGGTAGAAATCCACGTGCGCGTTCTGCCAAAAGCACCATTTGCATGCACATCTTGTGGTTTTGCAGAAAACTTCATCCGCGTCTACCAAAAGATGCATGTGCATGCTTAAAACGCGTTTTCGCACAAATCCGTGCGCGGGTGCTAAAAAGAGCAGCATCGGCATGCTTAGCACGTCGTTTGGTAGAAATCCACGTGCGCGTTCTGCCAAAAGCACCATTTGCGTGCACATCTTGTGGTTTTGCAGAAAACTTCATCCGCGTCTACCAAAAGATGCATGTGCATGCTTAAAACGCGTTTTCGCACAAATGCGTGCGCGGGTGCTAAAAAGAGCAGCATCGGCATGCTTAGCACGTCGTTGGGTAGAAATCCACGTGCGCGTTCTGCCAAAAGCACCATTTGCATGCACATCTTGTGGTTTTGCAGAAAACTTCATCCGCGTCTACCAAAAGATGCATGTGCATGCATAAACGCGTTTTCGCACAAATCCGTGCGCGGATGCTAAAAAGAGCAGCATCGGCATGCTTAGCACGTCGTTTGGTAGAAATCCACGTGCGCGTTCTGCCAAAAGCACCATTTGCATGCACATCTTGTGGTTTTGCAGAAAACTTCATCCGCGTCTACCAAAAGATGCATGTGCATGCTTAAAACGCGTTTTCGCACAAATGCGTGCGCGGGTGCTAAAAAGAGCAGCATCGAAATGCTTAGCACGTCGTTTGGTAGAAATCCACGTGCGCGTTCTGCCAAAAGCACCATTTGCATGCACATCTTGTGGTTTTGCAGAAAACTTCATCCGCGTCTACCAAAAGATGCATGTGCATGCTTAAAACGCGTTTTCGCACAAATCCGTGCGCGGGTGCTAAAAAGAGCAGCATCGGCATGCTTAGCACGTCGTTTGGTAGAAATCCACGTGCGCGTTCTGCAAAAAGCACCATTTGCATGCACATCTTCTGGTTTTGCAGAAAACTTCATCCGCGTCTACCAAAAGATGCATGTGCATGCTTAAAAGGCGTTTTCGCACAAATCCGTGCGCGGGTGCTAAAAAGAGCAGCATCGGCATGCTTAGCACGTCGTTTGGTAGAAATCCACGTGCGCGTTCTGCCAAAAGCACCATTTGCATGCACATCTTGTGGTTTTGCAGAAAACTTCATCCGCGTCTACCAAAAGATGCATGTGCATGCTTAAAACGCGTTTTCGCACAAATCCGTGCGCGGGTGCTAAAAAGAGCAGCATCGGCATGCTTAGCACGTCGTTTGGTAGAAATCCACGTGCGCGTTCTGCCAAAAGCACCATTTGCATGCACATCTTGTGGTTTTGCAGAAAACTTCATCCGCGTCTACCAAAAGATGCATGTGCATGCTTAAAACGCGTTTTCGCACAAATGCGTGCGCGGGTGCTAAAAAGAGCAGCATCGGCATGCTTACCACGTCGTTTGGTAGAAATCCACGTGCGCGTTCTGCCAAAAGCACCATTTGCATGCACATCTTGTGGTTTTGCAGAAAACTTCTTCCGCGTCTACCAAAAGATGCATGTGCATGCTTAAAACGCGTTTTCGTACAAATGCGTGCGCGGGTGCTAAAAAGAGCAGCATCGGCATGCTTAGCACGTCGTTTGGTAGAAATCCACGTGCGCGTTCTGCAAAAAGCACCATTTGCATGCACATCTTGTGGTTTTGCAGAAAACTTCATCCGCGTCTACCAAAAGATGCATGTGCATGCTTAAAACGCGTTTTCGCACAAATCCGTGCGCGAGTGCTAAAACGAGCAGCATCGGCATGCTTAGCACGTCGTTTGGTAGAAATCCACGTGCGCGTTCTGCCAAAAGCACCATTTGCGTGCACATCTTGTGGTTTTGCAGAAAACTTCATCCGCGTCTACCAAAAGATGCATGTGCATGCTTAAAACGCGTTTTCGCACAAATGCGTGCGCGGGTGCTAAAAAGAGCAGCATCGGCATGCTTAGCACGTCGTTGGGTAGAAATCCACGTGCGCGTTCTGCCAAAAGCACCATTTGCATGCACATCTTGTGGTTTTGCAGAAAACTTCATCCGCGTCTACCAAAAGATGCATGTGCATGCTTAAAACGCGTTTTCGCACAAATCCGTGCGCGGATGCTAAAAAGAGCAGCATCGGCATGCTTAGCACGTCGTTTGGTAGAAATCCACGTGCGCGTTCTGCCAAAAGCACCATTTGCATGCACATCTTGTGGTTTTGCAGAAAACTTAATCCGCGTCTACCAAAAGATGCATGTGCATGCTTAAAACGCGTTTTCGCACAAATCCGTGCGCGGATGCTAAAAAGAGCAGCATCGGCATGCTTAGCACGTCGTTTGGTAGAAATCCACGTGCGCGTTCTGCCAAAAGCACCATTTGCATGCACATCTTGTGGTTTTGCAGAAAACTTAATCCGCGTCTACCAAAAGATGCATGTGCATGCTTAAAACGCGTTTTCGCACAAATCCGTGCGCGAGTGCTAAAAAGAGCAGCATCGGCATGCTTAGCACGTCGTTTGGTAGAAATCCACGTGCGCGTGCTGCCAAAAGCACCATTTGCATGCACATCTTGTGGTTTTGCAGAAAACTTCATCCGCGTCTACCAAAAGATGCATGTGCATGCTTAAAAGGCGTTTTCGCACAAATCCGTGCGCGGGTGCTAAAAAGAGCAGCATCGGCATGCTTAGCACGTCGTTTGGTAGAAATCCACGTGCGCGTTCTGCCAAAAGCACCATTTGCATGCACATCTTGTGGTTTTGCAGAAAACTTCATCCGCGTCTACCAAAAGATGCATGTGCATGCTTAAAACGCGTTTTCGCACAAATGCGTGCGCGGGTGCTAAAAAGACCAGCATCGAAATGCTTAGCACGTCGTTTGGTAGAAATCCACGTGCGCGTTCTGCCAAAAGCACCATTTGCATGCACATCTTGTGGTTTTGCAGAAAACTTCATCCGCGTCTACCAAAAGATGCATGTGCATGCTTAAAACGCGTTTTCGCACAAATCCGTGCGCGGGTGCTAAAAAGAGCAGCATCGGCATGCTTAGCACGTCGTTTGGTAGAAATCCACGTGCGCGTTCTGCAAAAAGCACCATTTGCATGCACATCTTCTGGTTTTGCAGAAAACTTCATCCGCGTCTACCAAAAGATGCATGTGCATGCTTAAAAGGCGTTTTCGCACAAATCCGTGCGCGGGTGCTAAAAAGAGCAGCATCGGCATGCTTAGCACGTCGTTTGGTAGAAATCCACGTGCGCGTTCTGCCAAAAGCACCATTTGCATGCACATCTTGTGGTTTTGCAGAAAACTTCATCCGCATCTACCAAAAGATGCATGTGCATGCTTAAAACGCGTTTTCGCACAAATCCGTGCGCGGGTGCTAAAAAGAGCAGCATCGGCATGCTTAGCACGTCGTTTGGTAGAAATCCACGTGCGCGTTCTGCCAAAAGCACCATTTGCATGCACATCTTGTGGTTTTGCAGAAAACTTCATCCGCGTCTACCAAAAGATGCATGTGCATGCTTAAAACGCGTTTTCGCACAAATGCGTGCGCGGGTGCTAAAAAGAGCAGCATCGGCATGCTTACCACGTCGTTTGGTAGAAATCCACGTGCGCGTTCTGCCAAAAGCACCATTTGCATGCACATCTTGTGGTTTTGCAGAAAACTTCATCCGCGTCTACCAAAAGATGCATGTGCATGCTTAAAACGCGTTTTCGCACAAATCCGTGCGCGGATGCTAAAAAGAGCAGCATCGGCATGCTTAGCACGTCGTTTGGTAGAAATCCACGTGCGCGTTCTGCCAAAAGCACCATTTGCATGCACATCTTGTGGTTTTGCAGAAAACTTAATCCGCGTCTACCAAAAGATGCATGTGCATGCTTAAAACGCGTTTTCGCACAAATCCGTGCGCGGATGCTAAAAAGAGCAGCATCGGCATGCTTAGCACGTCGTTTGGTAGAAATCCACGTGCGCGTTCTGCCAAAAGCACCATTTGCATGCACATCTTGTGGTTTTGCAGAAAACTTAATCCGCGTCTACCAAAAGATGCATGTGCATGCTTAAAACGCGTTTTCGCACAAATCCGTGCGCGAGTGCTAAAAAGAGCAGCATCGGCATGCTTAGCACGTCGTTTGGTAGAAATCCACGTGCGCGTTCTCCAAAAGCACCATTTGCATGCACATCTTGTGGTTTTGCAGAAAACTTCATCCGCGTCTACCAAAAGATGCATGTGCATGCTTAAAAGGCGTTTTCGCACAAATGCGTGCGCGGGTGCTAAAAAGAGCAGCATAGAAATGCTTAGCACGTCGTTTGGTAGAAATCCACGTGCGCGTTCTGCCAAAAGCACCATTTGCATGCACATCTTGTGGTTTTGCAGAAAACTTCATCCGCGTCTACCAAAAGATGCATGTGCATGCTTAAAACGCGTTTTCGCACAAATCCGTGCGCGGGTGCTAAAAAGAGCAGCATCGGCATGCTTAGCACGTCGTTTGGTAGAAATCCACGTGCGCGTTCTGCAAAAAGCACCATTTGCATGCACATCTTCTGGTTTTGCAGAAAACTTCATCCGCGTCTACCAAAAGATGCATGTGCATGCTTAAAAGGCGTTTTCGCACAAATCCGTGCGCGGGTGCTAAAAAGAGCAGCATCGGCATGCTTAGCACGTCGTTTGGTAGAAATCCACGTGCGCGTTCTGCCAAAAGCACCATTTGCATGCACATCTTGTGGTTTTGCAGAAAACTTAATCCGCGTCTACCAAAAGATGCATGTGCATGCTTAAAACGCGTTTTCGCACAAATCCGTGCGCGGATGCTAAAAAGAGCAGCATCGGCATGCTTAGCACGTCGTTTGGTAGAAATCCACGTGCGCGTTCTGCCAAAAGCACCATTTGCATGCACATCTTGTGGTTTTGCAGAAAACTTAATCCGCGTCTACCAAAAGATGCATGTGCATGCTTAAAACGCGTTTTCGCACAAATGCGTGCGCGGGTGCTAAAAAGAGCAGCATCGGCATGCTTAGCACGTCGTTGGGTAGAAATCCACGTGCGCGTTCTGCCAAAAGCACCATTTGCATGCACATCTTGTGGTTTTGCAGAAAACTTCATCCGCGTCTACCAAAAGATGCATGTGCATGCTTAAAACGCGTTTTCGCACAAATCCGTGCGCGGATGCTAAAAAGAGCAGCATCGGCATGCTTAGCACGTCGTTTGGTAGAAATCCACGTGCGCGTTCTGCCAAAAGCACCATTTGCATGCACATCTTGTGGTTTTGCAGAAAACTTAATCCGCGTCTACCAAAAGATGCATGTGCATGCTTAAAACGCGTTTTCGCACAAATCCGTGCGCGGATGCTAAAAAGAGCAGCATCGGCATGCTTAGCACGTCGTTTGGTAGAAATCCACGTGCGCGTTCTGCCAAAAGCACCATTTGCATGCACATCTTGTGGTTTTGCAGAAAACTTAATCCGCGTCTACCAAAAGATGCATGTGCATGCTTAAAACGCGTTTTCGCACAAATCCGTGCGCGAGTGCTAAAAAGAGCAGCATCGGCATGCTTAGCACGTCGTTTGGTAGAAATCCACGTGCGCGTGCTGCCAAAAGCACCATTTGCATGCACATCTTGTGGTTTTGCAGAAAACTTCATCCGCGTCTACCAAAAGATGCATGTGCATGCTTAAAAGGCGTTTTCGCACAAATCCGTGCGCGGGTGCTAAAAAGAGCAGCATCGGCATGCTTAGCACGTCGTTTGGTAGAAATCCACGTGCGCGTTCTGCCAAAAGCACCATTTGCATGCACATCTTGTGGTTTTGCAGAAAACTTCATCCGCGTCTACCAAAAGATGCATGTGCATGCTTAAAACGCGTTTTCGCACAAATGCGTGCGCGGGTGCTAAAAAGACCAGCATCGAAATGCTTAGCACGTCGTTTGGTAGAAATCCACGTGCGCGTTCTGCCAAAAGCACCATTTGCATGCACATCTTGTGGTTTTGCAGAAAACTTCATCCGCGTCTACCAAAAGATGCATGTGCATGCTTAAAACGCGTTTTCGCACAAATCCGTGCGCGGGTGCTAAAAAGAGCAGCATCGGCATGCTTAGCACGTCGTTTGGTAGAAATCCACGTGCGCGTTCTGCAAAAAGCACCATTTGCATGCACATCTTCTGGTTTTGCAGAAAACTTCATCCGCGTCTACCAAAAGATGCATGTGCATGCTTAAAAGGCGTTTTCGCACAAATCCGTGCGCGGGTGCTAAAAAGAGCAGCATCGGCATGCTTAGCACGTCGTTTGGTAGAAATCCACGTGCGCGTTCTGCCAAAAGCACCATTTGCATGCACATCTTGTGGTTTTGCAGAAAACTTCATCCGCATCTACCAAAAGATGCATGTGCATGCTTAAAACGCGTTTTCGCACAAATCCGTGCGCGGGTGCTAAAAAGAGCAGCATCGGCATGCTTAGCACGTCGTTTGGTAGAAATCCACGTGCGCGTTCTGCCAAAAGCACCATTTGCATGCACATCTTGTGGTTTTGCAGAAAACTTCATCCGCGTCTACCAAAAGATGCATGTGCATGCTTAAAACGCGTTTTCGCACAAATGCGTGCGCGGGTGCTAAAAAGAGCAGCATCGGCATGCTTACCACGTCGTTTGGTAGAAATCCACGTGCGCGTTCTGCCAAAAGCACCATTTGCATGCACATCTTGTGGTTTTGCAGAAAACTTCATCCGCGTCTACCAAAAGATGCATGTGCATGCTTAAAACGCGTTTTCGCACAAATCCGTGCGCGGATGCTAAAAAGAGCAGCATCGGCATGCTTAGCACGTCGTTTGGTAGAAATCCACGTGCGCGTTCTGCCAAAAGCACCATTTGCATGCACATCTTGTGGTTTTGCAGAAAACTTAATCCGCGTCTACCAAAAGATGCATGTGCATGCTTAAAACGCGTTTTCGCACAAATCCGTGCGCGGATGCTAAAAAGAGCAGCATCGGCATGCTTAGCACGTCGTTTGGTAGAAATCCACGTGCGCGTTCTGCCAAAAGCACCATTTGCATGCACATCTTGTGGTTTTGCAGAAAACTTAATCCGCGTCTACCAAAAGATGCATGTGCATGCTTAAAACGCGTTTTCGCACAAATCCGTGCGCGAGTGCTAAAAAGAGCAGCATCGGCATGCTTAGCACGTCGTTTGGTAGAAATCCACGTGCGCGTTCTCCAAAAGCACCATTTGCATGCACATCTTGTGGTTTTGCAGAAAACTTCATCCGCGTCTACCAAAAGATGCATGTGCATGCTTAAAAGGCGTTTTCGCACAAATGCGTGCGCGGGTGCTAAAAAGAGCAGCATCGAAATGCTTAGCACGTCGTTTGGTAGAAATCCACGTGCGCGTTCTGCCAAAAGCACCATTTGCATGCACATCTTGTGGTTTTGCAGAAAACTTCATCCGCGTCTACCAAAAGATGCATGTGCATGCTTAAAACGCGTTTTCGCACAAATCCGTGCGCGGGTGCTAAAAAGAGCAGCATCGGCATGCTTAGCACGTCGTTTGGTAGAAATCCACGTGCGCGTTCTGCAAAAAGCACCATTTGCATGCACATCTTCTGGTTTTGCAGAAAACTTCATCCGCGTCTACCAAAAGATGCATGTGCATGCTTAAAAGGCGTTTTCGCACAAATCCGTGCGCGGGTGCTAAAAAGAGCAGCATCGGCATGCTTAGCACGTCGTTTGGTAGAAATCCACGTGCGCGTTCTGCCAAAAGCACCATTTGCATGCACATCTTGTGGTTTTGCAGAAAACTTCATCCGCGTCTACCAAAAGATGCATGTGCATGCTTAAAACGCGTTTTCGCACAAATCCGTGCGCGGGTGCTAAAAAGAGCAGCATCGGCATGCTTAGCACGTCGTTTGGTAGAAATCCACGTGCGCGTTCTGCCAAAAGCACCATTTGCATGCACATCTTGTGGTTTTGCAGAAAACTTCATCCGCGTCTACCAAAAGATGCATGTGCATGCTTAAAACGCGTTTTCGCACAAATGCGTGCGCGGGTGCTAAAAAGAGCAGCATCGGCATGCTTACCACGTCGTTTGGTAGAAATCCACGTGCGCGTTCTGCCAAAAGCACCATTTGCATGCACATCTTGTGGTTTTGCAGAAAACTTCTTCCGCGTCTACCAAAAGATGCATGTGCATGCTTAAAACGCGTTTTCGTACAAATGCGTGCGCGGGTGCTAAAAAGAGCAGCATCGGCATGCTTAGCACGTCGTTTGGTAGAAATCCACGTGCGCGTTCTGCAAAAAGCACCATTTGCATGCACATCTTGTGGTTTTGCAGAAAACTTCATCCGCGTCTACCAAAAGATGCATGTGCATGCTTAAAACGCGTTTTCGCACAAATCCGTGCGCGAGTGCTAAAACGAGCAGCATCGGCATGCTTAGCACGTCGTTTGGTAGAAATCCACGTGCGCGTTCTGCCAAAAGCACCATTTGCATACACATCTTGTGGTTTTGCAGAAAACTTCATCCGCGTCTACCAAAAGATGCATGTGCATGCTTAAAACGCGTTTTCGCACAAATCCGTGCGCGGGTGCTAAAAAGAGCAGCATCGGCATGCTTAGCACGTCGTTTGGTAGAAATCCACGTGCGCGTTCTGCCAAAAGCACCATTTGCGTGCACATCTTGTGGTTTTGCAGAAAACTTCATCCGCGTCTACCAAAAGATGCATGTGCATGCTTAAAACGCGTTTTCGCACAAATCCGTGCGCGGGTGCTAAAAAGAGCAGCATCGGCATGCTTAGCACGTCGTTTGGTAGAAATCCACGTGCGCGTTCTGCCAAAAGCACCATTTGCGTGCACATCTTGTGGTTTTGCAGAAAACTTCATCCGCGTCTACCAAAAGATGCATGTGCATGCTTAAAACGCGTTTTCGCACAAATGCGTGCGCGGGTGCTAAAAAGAGCAGCATCGGCATGCTTAGCACGTCGTTGGGTAGAAATCCACGTGCGCGTTCTGCCAAAAGCACCATTTGCATGCACATCTTGTGGTTTTGCAGAAAACTTCATCCGCGTCTACCAAAAGATGCATGTGCATGCTTAAAACGCGTTTTCGCACAAATCCGTGCGCGGATGCTAAAAAGAGCAGCATCGGCATGCTTAGCACGTCGTTTGGTAGAAATCCACGTGCGCGTTCTGCCAAAAGCACCATTTGCATGCACATCTTGTGGTTTTGCAGAAAACTTAATCCGCGTCTACCAAAAGATGCATGTGCATGCTTAAAACGCGTTTTCGCACAAATCCGTGCGCGGATGCTAAAAAGAGCAGCATCGGCATGCTTAGCACGTCGTTTGGTAGAAATCCACGTGCGCGTTCTGCCAAAAGCACCATTTGCATGCACATCTTGTGGTTTTGCAGAAAACTTAATCCGCGTCTACCAAAAGATGCATGTGCATGCTTAAAACGCGTTTTCGCACAAATCCGTGCGCGAGTGCTAAAAAGAGCAGCATCGGCATGCTTAGCACGTCGTTTGGTAGAAATCCACGTGCGCGTTCTGCCAAAAGCACCATTTGCATGCACATCTTGTGGTTTTGCAGAAAACTTCATCCGCGTCTACCAAAAGATGCATGTGCATGCTTAAAAGGCGTTTTCGCACAAATCCGTGCGCGGGTGCTAAAAAGAGCAGCATCGGCATGCTTAGCACGTCGTTTGGTAGAAATCCACGTGCGCGTTCTGCCAAAAGCACCATTTGCATGCACATCTTGTGGTTTTGCAGAAAACTTCATCCGCGTCTACCAAAAGATGCATGTGCATGCTTAAAACGCGTTTTCGCACAAATGCGTGCGCGGGTGCTAAAAAGAGCAGCATCGAAATGCTTAGCACGTCGTTTGGTAGAAATCCACGTGCGCGTTCTGCCAAAAGCACCATTTGCATGCACATCTTGTGGTTTTGCAGAAAACTTCATCCGCGTCTACCAAAAGATGCATGTGCATGCTTAAAACGCGTTTTCGCACAAATCCGTGCGCGGGTGCTAAAAAGAGCAGCATCGGCATGCTTAGCACGTCGTTTGGTAGAAATCCACGTGCGCGTTCTGCAAAAATCACCATTTGCATGCACATCTTCTGGTTTTGCAGAAAACTTCATCCGCGTCTACCAAAAGATGCATGTGCATGCTTAAAAGGCGTTTTCGCACAAATCCGTGCGCGGGTGCTAAAAAGAGCAGCATCGGCATGCTTAGCACGTCGTTTGGTAGAAATCCACGTGCGCGTTCTGCCAAAAGCACCATTTGCATGCACATCTTGTGGTTTTGCAGAAAACTTCATCCGCGTCTACCAAAAGATGCATGTGCATGCTTAAAACGCGTTTTCGCACAAATCCGTGCGCGGGTGCTAAAAAGAGCAGCATCGGCATGCTTAGCACGTCGTTTGGTAGAAATCCACGTGAGCGTTCTGCCAAAAGCACCATTTGCATGCACATCTTGTGGTTTTGCAGAAAACTTCATCCGCGTCTACCAAAAGATGCATGTGCATGCTTAAAACGCGTTTTCGCACAAATGCGTGCGCGGGTGCTAAAAAGAGCAGCATCGGCATGCTTACCACGTCGTTTGGTAGAAATCCACGTGCGCGTTCTGCCAAAAGCACCATTTGCATGCACATCTTGTGGTTTTGCAGAAAACTTCATCCGCGTCTACCAAAAGATGCATGTGCATGCTTAAAACGCGTTTTCGCACAAATCCGTGCGCGGGTGCTAAAAAGAGCAGCATCGGCATGCTTAGCACGTCGTTTGGTAGAAATCCACGTGCGCGTTCTGCCAAAAGCACCATTTGCATGCACATCTTGTGGTTTTGCAGAAAACTTCATCCGCGTCTACCAAAAGATGCATGTGCATGCTTAAAACGCGTTTTCGCACAAATCCGTGCGCGGGTGCTAAAAAGAGCAGCATCGGCATGCTTAGCACGTCGTTTGGTAGAAATCCACGTGCGCGTTCTGCCAAAAGCACCATTTGCATGCACACCTTGTGGTTTTGCAGAAAACTTCATCCGCGTCTACCAAAAGATGCATGTGCATGCTTAAAACGCGTTTTCGCACAAATGCGTGCGCGGGTGCTAAAAAGAGCAGCATCGGCATGCTTAGCACGTCGTTTGGTAGAAATCCACGTGCGCGTTCTGCCAAAAGCACCATTTGCATGCACACCTTGTGGTTTTGCAGAAAACTTCATCCGCGTCTACCAAAAGATGCATGTGCATGCTTAAAACGCGTTTTCGCACAAATCCGTGCGCGGATGCTAAAAAGAGCAGCATCGGCATGCTTAGCACGTCGTTTGGTAGAAATCCACGTGCGCGTTCTGCCAAAAGCACCATTTGCATGCACATCTTGTGGTTTTGCAGAAAACTTAATCCGCGTCTACCAAAAGATGCATGTGCATGCTTAAAACGCGTTTTCGCACAAATCCGTGCGCGGATGCTAAAAAGAGCAGCATCGGCATGCTTAGCACGTCGTTTGGTAGAAATCCACGTGCGCGTTCTGCCAAAAGCACCATTTGCATGCACATCTTGTGGTTTTGCAGAAAACTTAATCCGCGTCTACCAAAAGATGCATGTGCATGCTTAAAACGCGTTTTCGCACAAATCCGTGCGCGAGTGCTAAAAAGAGCAGCATCGGCATGCTTAGCACGTCGTTTGGTAGAAATCCACGTGCGCGTTCTGCCAAAAGCACCATTTGCATGCACATCTTGTGGTTTTGCAGAAAACTTCATCCGCGTCTACCAAAAGATGCATGTGCATGCTTAAAAGACGTTTTCGCACAAATCCGTGCGCGGGTGCTAAAAAGAGCAGCATCGGCATGCTTAGCACGTCGTTTGGTAGAAATCCACGTGCGCGTTCTGCCAAAAGCACCATTTGCATGCACATCTTGTGGTTTTGCAGAAAACTTCATCCGCGTCTACCAAAAGATGCATGTGCATGCTTAAAACGCGTTTTCGCACAAATGCGTGCGCGGGTGCTAAAAAGAGCAGCATCGAAATGCTTAGCACGTCGTTTGCTAGAAATCCGCGTGCGCGTTCTGCCAAAGGCACCATTTGCATGCACATCTTGTGGTTTTGCAGAAAACTTCATCCGCGTCTACCAAAAGATGCATGTGCATGCTTAAAACGCGTTTTCGCACAAATCCGTGCGCGGGTGCTAAAAAGAGCAGCATCGGCATGCTTAGCACGTCGTTTGGTAGAAATCCACGTGCGCGTTCTGCAAAAAGCACCATTTGCATGCACATCTTCTGGTTTTGCAGAAAACTTCATCCGCGTCTACCAAAAGATGCATGTGCATGCTTAAAAGGCGTTTAAGCACAAATCCGTGCGCGGGTGCTAAAAAGAGCAGCATCGGCATGCTTAGCACGTCGTTTGGTAGAAATCCACGTGCGCGTTCTGCCAAAAGCACCATTTGCATGCACATCTTGTGGTTTTGCAGAAAACTTCATCCGCGTCTACCAAAAGATGCATGTGCATGCTTAAAACGCGTTTTCGCACAAATCCGTGCGCGGGTGCTAAAAAGAGCAGCATCGGCATGCTTAGCACGTCGTTTGGTAGAAATCCACGTGCGCGTTCTGCCAAAAGCACCATTTGCATGCACATCTTGTGGTTTTGCAGAAAACTTCATCCGCGTCTACCAAAAGATGCATGTGCATGCTTAAAACGCGTTTTCGCACAAATGCGTGCGCGGGTGCTAAAAAGAGCAGCATCGGCATGCTTACCACGTCGTTTGGTAGAAATCCACGTGCGCGTTCTGCCAAAAGCACCATTTGCATGCACATCTTGTGGTTTTGCAGAAAACTTCTTCCGCGTCTACCAAAAGATGCATGTGCATGCTTAAAACGCGTTTTCGCACAAATGCGTGCGCGGGTGCTAAAAAGAGCAGCATCGGCATGCTTAGCACGTCGTTTGGTAGAAATCCACGTGCGCGTTCTGCCAAAAGCACCATTTGCATGCACATCTTGTGGTTTTGCAGAAAACTTCATTCGCGTCTACCAAAAGATGCATGTGCATGCTTAAAACGCGTTTTCGCACAAATCCGTGCGCGAGTGCTAAAAAGAGCAGCATCGGCATGCTTAGCACGTCGTTTGGTAGAAATCCACGTGCGCGTTCTGCCAAAAGCACCATTTGCATGCACATCTTGTGGTTTTGCAGAAAACTTCATCCGCGTCTACCAAAAGATGCATGTGCATGCTTAAAAGACGTTTTCGCACAAATCCGTGCGCGGGTGCTAAAAAGAGCAGCATCGGCATGCTTAGCACGTCGTTTGGTAGAAATCCACGTGCGCGTTCTGCCAAAAGCACCATTTGCATGCACATCTTGTGGTTTTGCAGAAAACTTCATCCGCGTCTACCAAAAGATGCATGTGCATGCTTAAAACGCGTTTTCGCACAAATGCGTGCGCGGGTGCTAAAAAGAGCAGCATCGAAATGCTTAGCACGTCGTTTGCTAGAAATCCGCGTGCGCGTTCTGCCAAAGGCACCATTTGCATGCACATCTTGTGGTTTTGCAGAAAACTTCATCCGCGTCTACCAAAAGATGCATGTGCATGCTTAAAACGCGTTTTCGCACAAATCCGTGCGCGGGTGCTAAAAAGAGCAGCATCGGCATGCTTAGCACGTCGTTTGGTAGAAATCCACGTGCGCGTTCTGCAAAAAGCACCATTTGCATGCACATCTTCTGGTTTTGCAGAAAACTTCATCCGCGTCTACCAAAAGATGCATGTGCATGGTTAAAAGGCGTTTAAGCACAAATCCGTGCGCGGGTGCTAAAAAGAGCAGCATCGGCATGCTTAGCACGTCGTTTGGTAGAAATCCACGTGCGCGTTCTGCCAAAAGCACCATTTGCATGCACATCTTGTGGTTTTGCAGAAAACTTCATCCGCGTCTACCAAAAGATGCATGTGCATGCTTAAAACGCGTTTTCGCACAAATCCGTGCGCGGGTGCTAAAAAGAGCAGCATCGGCATGCTTAGCACGTCGTTTGGTAGAAATCCACGTGCGCGTTCTGCCAAAAGCACCATTTGCATGCACATCTTGTGGTTTTGCAGAAAACTTCATCCGCGTCTACCAAAAGATGCATGTGCATGCTTAAAACGCGTTTTCGCACAAATGCGTGCGCGGGTGCTAAAAAGAGCAGCATCGGCATGCTTACCACGTCGTTTGGTAGAAATCCACGTGCGCGTTCTGCCAAAAGCACCATTTGCATGCACATCTTGTGGTTTTGCAGAAAAGTTCTTCCGCGTCTACCAAAAGATGCATAAACATGCTTAAAACGCGTTTTCGCACAAATGCGTGCGCGGGTGCTAAAAAGAGCAGCATCGGCATGCTTAGCACGTCGTTTGGTAGAAATCCACGTGCGCGTTCTGCCAAAAGCACCATTTGCATGCACATCTTGTGGTTTTGCAGAAAACTTCATTCGCGTCTACCAAAAGATGCATGTGCATGCTTAAAACGCGTTTTCGCACAAATCCGTGCGCGGGTGCTAAAAAGAGCAGTATCGGCATGCTTAGCACGTCGTTTGGTAGAAATCCACGTGCGCGTTCTGCCAAAAGCACCATTTGCATGCACATCTTGTGGTTTTGCAGAAAACTTCATCCGCGTCTACCAAAAGATGCATGTGCATGCTTAAAACGCGTTTTCGCACAAATGCGTGCGCGGGTGCTAAAAAGAGCAGCATCGGCATGCTTAGCACGTCGTTTGGTAGAAATCCACGTGCGCGTTCTGCCAAAAGCACCATTTGCATGCACATCTTGTGGTTTTGCAGAAAACTTCATCCGCGTCTGCCAAAAGATGCATGTGCATGCTTAAAACGCGTTTTCGCACAAATCCGTGCGCGGGTGCTAAAAAGAGCAGCATCGGCATGCTTAGCACGTCGTTTGGTAGAAATCCACGTGCGCGTTCTGCCAAAAGCACCATTTGCATGCACATCTTGTGGTTTTGCAGAAAACTTCATCCGCGTCTACCAAAAGATGCATGTGCATGCTTAAAACGCGTTTTCGCACAAATCCGTGCGCGGGTGCTAAAAAGAGCAGCATCGGCATGCTTAGCACGTCGTTTGGTAGAAATCCACGTGCGCGTTCTGCCAAAAGCACCATTTGCGTGCACATCTTGTGGTTTTGCAGAAAACTTCATCCCCGTCTACCAAAAGATGCATGTGCATGCTTAAAACGCGTTTTCGCACAAATGCGTGCGCGGGTGCTAAAAAGAGCAGCATCGGCATGCTTAGCACGTCGTTGGGTAGAAATCCACGTGCGCGTTCTGCCAAAAGCACCATTTGCATGCACATCTTGTGGTTTTACAGAAAACTTCATCCGCGTCTACCAAAAGATGCATGTGCATGCTTAAAACGCGTTTTCGCACAAATCCGTGCGCGGATGCTAAAAAGAGCAGCATCGGCATGCTTAGCACGTCGTTTGGTAGAAATCCACGTGCGCGTTCTGCCAAAAGCACCATTTGCATGCACATCTTGTGGTTTTGCAGAAAACTTAATCCGCGTCTACCAAAAGATGCATGTGCATGCTTAAAACGCGTTTTCGCACAAATCCGTGCGCGAGTGCTAAAAAGAGCAGCATCGGCATGCTTAGCACGTCGTTTGGTAGAAATCCACGTGCGCGTTCTGCCAAAAGCACCATTTGCATGCACATCTTGTGGTTTTGCAGAAAACTTCATCCGCGTCTACCAAAAGATGCATGTGCATGCTTAAAACGCGTTTTCGCACAAATCCGTGCGCGGGTGCTAAAAAGAGCAGCATCGGCATGCTTAGCACGTCGTTTGGTAGAAATCCACGGGCGCGTTCTGCCAAAAGCACCATTTGCATGCACATCTTGTGGTTTTGCAGAAAACTTCATCCGCGTCTACCAAAAGATGCATGTGCATGCTTAAAACGCGTTTTCGCACAAATCCGTGCGCGGGTGCTAAAAAGAGCAGCATCGGCATGCTTAGCACGTCGTTTGGTAGAAATCCACGTGCGCGTTCTGCCAAAAGCACCATTTGCATGCACATCTTGTGGTTTTGCAGAAAACTTCATCCGCGTCTACCAAAAGATGCATGTGCATGCTTAAAACGCGTTTTCGCATAAATGCGTGCGCGGGTGCTAAAAAGAGCAGCATCGAAATGCTTAGCACGTCGTTTGGTAGAAATCCACGTGCGCGTTCTGCCAAAAGCACCATTTGCATGCACATCTTGTGGTTTTGCAGAAAACTTCATTCGCGTCTACCAAAAGATGCATGTGCATGCTTAAAACGCGTTTTCGCACAAATCCGTGCGCGGGTGCTAAAAAGAGCAGCATCGGCATGCTTAGCACGTCGTTTGGTAGAAATCCACGGGCGCGTTCTGCCAAAAGCACCATTTGCATGCACATCTTGTGGTTTTGCAGAAAACTTCATCCGCGTCTACCAAAAGATGCATGTGCATGCTTAAAAACGCGTTTTCGCACAAATGCGTGCGCGGGTGCTAAAAAGAGCAGCATCGAAATGCTTAGCACGTCGTTTGGTAGAAATCCACGTGCGCGTTCTGCCAAAAGCACCATTTGCATGCACATCTTGTGGTTTTGCAGAAAACTTCATTCGCGTCTACCAAAAGATGCATGTGCATGCTTAAAACGCGTTTTCGCACAAATCCGTGCGCGGGTGCTAAAAAGAGCAGCATCGGCATGCTTAGCACGTCGTTTGGTAGAAATCCACGTGCGCGTTCTGCCAAAAGCACCATTTGCATGCACATCTTGTGGTTTTGCAGAAAACTTCATCCGCGTCTACCAAAAGATGCATGTGCATGCTTAAAACGCGTTTTCGCACAAATGCGTGCGCGGGTGCTAAAAAGAGCAGCATCGGCATGCTTAGCACGTCGTTTGGTAGAAATCCACGTGCGCGTTCTGCCAAAAGCACCATTTGCATGCACATCTTGTGGTTTTGCAGAAAACTTCATCCGCGTCTACCAAAAGATGCATGTGCATGCTTAAAACGCGTTTTCGCACAAATCCGTGCGCGGGTGCTAAAAAGAGCAGCATCGGCATGCTTAGCACGTCGTTTGGTAGAAATCCACGTGCGCGTTCTGCCAAAAGCACCATTTGCATGCACATCTTGTGGTTTTGCAGAAAACTTCATCCGCGTCTACCAAAAGATGCATGTGCATGCTTAAAACGCGTTTTCGCACAAATCCGTGCGCGGGTGCTAAAAAGAGCAGCATCGGCATGCTTAGCACGTCGTTTGGTAGAAATCCACGTGCGCGTTCTGCCAAAAGCACCATTTGCGTGCACATCTTGTGGTTTTGCAGAAAACTTCATCCCCGTCTACCAAAAGATGCATGTGCATGCTTAAAACGCGTTTTCGCACAAATGCGTGCGCGGGTGCTAAAAAGAGCAGCATCGGCATGCTTAGCACGTCGTTGGGTAGAAATCCACGTGCGCGTTCTGCCAAAAGCACCATTTGCATGCACATCTTGTGGTTTTGCAGAAAACTTCATCCGCGTCTACCAAAAGATGCATGTGCATGCTTAAAACGCGTTTTCGCACAAATCCGTGTGCGGATGCTAAAAAGAGCAGCATCGGCATGCTTAGCACGTCGTTTGGTAGAAATCCACGTGCGCGTTCTGCCAAAAGCACCATTTGCATGCACATCTTGTGGTTTTGCAGAAAACTTCATTCGCGTCTACCAAAAGATGCATGTGCATGCTTAAAACGCGTTTTCGCACAAATCCGTGCGCGGGTGCTAAAAAGAGCAGCATCGGCATGCTTAGCACGTCGTTTGGTAGAAATCCACGTGCGCGTTCTGCCAAAAGCACCATTTGCATGCACATCTTGTGGTTTTGCAGAAAACTTCATCCGCGTCTACCAAAAGATGCATGTGCATGCTTAAAACGCGTTTTCGCACAAATGCGTGCGCGGGTGCTAAAAAGAGCAGCATCGGCATGCTTAGCACGTCGTTTGGTAGAAATCCACGTGCGCGTTCTGCCAAAAGCACCATTTGCATGCACATCTTGTGGTTTTGCAGAAAACTTCATCCGCGTCTACCAAAAGATGCATGTGCATGCTTAAAACGCGTTTTCGCACAAATCCGTGCGCGGGTGCTAAAAAGAGCAGCATCGGCATGCTTAGCACGTCGTTTGGTAGAAATCCACGTGCGCGTTCTGCCAAAAGCACCATTTGCATGCACATCTTGTGGTTTTGCAGAAAACTTCCTCCGCGTCTACCAAAAGATGCATGTGCATGCTTAAAACGCGTTTTCGCACAAATCCGTGCGCGGGTGCTAAAAAGAGCAGCATCGGCATGCTTAGCACGTCGTTTGGTAGAAATCCACGTGCGCGTTCTGCCAAAAGCACCATTTGCGTGCACATCTTGTGGTTTTGCAGAAAACTTCATCCCCGTCTACCAAAAGATGCATGTGCATGCTTAAAACGCGTTTTCGCACAAATGCGTGCGCGGGTGCTAAAAAGAGCAGCATCGGCATGCTTAGCACGTCGTTGGGTAGAAATCCACGTGCGCGTTCTGCCAAAAGCACCATTTGCATGCACATCTTGTGGTTTTGCAGAAAACTTCATCCGCGTCTACCAAAAGATGCATGTGCATACTTAAAACGCGTTTTCGCACAAATCCGTGCGCGGATGCTAAAAAGAGCAGCATCGGCATGCTTAGCACGTCGTTTGGTAGAAATCCACGTGCGCGTTCTGCCAAAAGCACCATTTGCATGCACATCTTGTGGTTTTGCAGAAAACTTAATCCGCGTCTACCAAAAGATGCATGTGCATGCTTAAAACGCGTTTTCGCACAAATCCGTGCGCGAGTGCTAAAAAGAGCAGCATCGGCATGCTTAGCACGTCGTTTGGTAGAAATCCACGTGCGCGTTCTGCCAAAAGCACCATTTGCATGCACATCTTGTGGTTTTGCAGAAAACTTCATCCGCGTCTACCAAAAGATGCATGTGCATGTTTAAAACGCGTTTTCGCACAAATCCGTGCGCGGGTGCTAAAAAGAGCAGCATCGGCATGCTTAGCACGTCGTTTGGTAGAAATCCACGGGCGCGTTCTGCCAAAAGCACCATTTGCATGCACATCTTGTGGTTTTGCAGAAAACTTCATCCGCGTCTACCAAAAGATGCATGTGCATGCTTAAAACGCGTTTTCGCACAAATCCGTGCGCGGGTGCTAAAAAGAGCAGCATCGGCATGCTTAGCACGTCGTTTGGTAGAAATCCACGTGCGCGTTCTGCCAAAAGCACCATTTGCATGCACATCTTGTGGTTTTGCAGAAAACTTCATCCGCGTCTACCAAAAGATGCATGTGCATGCTTAAAACGCGTTTTCGCACAAATGCGTGCGCGGGTGCTAAAAAGAGCAGCATCGAAATGCTTAGCACGTCGTTTGGTAGAAATCCACGTGCGCGTTCTGCCAAAAGCACCATTTGCATGCACATCTTGTGGTTTTGCAGAAAACTTCATCCGCGTCTACCAAAAGATGCATGTGCATGCTTAAAACGCGTTTTCGCACAAATCCGTGCGCGGGTGCTAAAAAGAGCAGCATCGGCATGCTTAGCACGTCGTTGGGTAGAAATCCACGTGCGCGTTCTGCCAAAAGCACCATTTGCATGCACATCTTGTGGTTTTCCAGAAAACTTCATCCGCGTCTACCAAAAGATGCATGTGCATGCTTAAAACGCGTTTTCGCACAAATCCGTGCGCGGGTGCTAAAAAGAGCAGCATCGGCATGCTTAGCACGTCGTTTGGTAGAAATCCACGTGCGCGTTCTGCCAAAAGCACCATTTGCATGCACATCTTGTGGTTTTGCAGAAAACTTCATCCGCGTCTACCAAAAGATGCATGTGCATGCTTAAAACGCGTTTTCGCACAAATGCGTGCGCGGGTGCTAAAAAGAGCAGCATCGGCATGCTTACCACGTCGTTTGGTAGAAATCCACGTGCGCGTTCTGCCAAAAGCACCATTTGCATGCACATCTTGTGGTTTTGCAGAAAACTTCTTCCGCGTCTACGAAAAGATGCATGTGCATGCTTAAAACGCGTTTTCGCACAAATGCGTGCGCGGGTGCTAAAAAGAGCAGCATCGGCATGCTTAGCACGTCGTTTGGTAGAAATCCACGTGCGCGTTCTGCCAAAAGCACCATTTGCATGCACATTTTGTGGTTTTGCAGAAAACTTCATCCGCGTCTACCAAAAGATGCATGTGCATGCTTAAAACGCGTTTTCGCACAAATCCGTGCGCGGGTGCTAAAAGGAGCAGCATCGGCATGCTTAGCACGTCGTTTGGTAGAAATCCACGTGCGCGTTCTGCAAAAAGCACCATTTGCATGCACATCTTGTGGTTTTGCAGAAAACTTCCTCCGCGTCTACCAAAAGATGCATGTGCATGCTTAAAACGCGTTTTCGCACAAATCCGTGCGCGGGTGCTAAAAAGAGCAGCATCGGCATGCTTAGCACGTCGTTTGGTAGAAATCCACGTGCGCGTTCTGCCAAAAGCACCATTTGCGTGCACATCTTGTGGTTTTGCAGAAAACTTCATCCCCGTCTACCAAAAGATGCATGTGCATGCTTAAAACGCGTTTTCGCACAAATGCGTGCGCGGGTGCTAAAAAGAGCAGCATCGGCATGCTTAGCACGTCGTTTGGTAGAAATCCACGTGCGCGTTCTGCCAAAAGCACCATTTGCATGCACATCTTGTGGTTTTGCAGAAAACTTCATCCGCGTCTACCAAAAGATGCATGTGCATGTTTAAAAACGCGTTTTCGCACAAATCCGTGCGCGGGTGCTAAAAAGAGCAGCATCGGCATGCTTAGCACGTCGTTTGGTAGAAATCCACGGGCGCGTTCTGCCAAAAGCACCATTTGCATGCACATCTTGTGGTTTTGCAGAAAACTTCATCCGCGTCTACCAAAAGATGCATGTGCATGCTTAAAACGCGTTTTCGCACAAATCCGTGCGCGGGTGCTAAAAAGAGCAGCATCGGCATGCTTAGCACGTCGTTTGGTAGAAATCCACGTGCGCGTTCTGCCAAAAGCACCATTTGCATGCACATCTTGTGGTTTTGCAGAAAACTTCATCCGCGTCTACCAAAAGATGCATGTGCATGCTTAAAACGCGTTTTCGCACAAATGCGTGCGCGGGTGCTAAAAAGAGCAGTATCGAAATGCTTAGCACGTCGTTTGGTAGAAATCCACGTGCGCGTTCTGCCAAAAGCACCATTTGCATGCACATCTTGTGGTTTTGCAGAAAACTTCATCCGCGTCTACCAAAAGATGCATGTGCATGCTTAAAACGCGTTTTCGCACAAATCCGTGCGCGGGTGCTAAAAAGAGCAGCATCGGCATGCTTAGCACGTCGTTGGGTAGAAATCCACGTGCGCGTTCTGCCAAAAGCACCATTTGCATGCACATCTTGTGGTTTTCCAGAAAACTTCATCCGCGTCTACCAAAAGATGCATGTGCATGCTTAAAACGCGTTTTCGCACAAATCCGTGCGCGGGTGCTAAAAAGAGCAGCATCGGCATGCTTAGCACGTCGTTTGGTAGAAATCCACGTGCGCGTTCTGCCAAAAGCACCATTTGCATGCACATCTTGTGCTTTTGCAGAAAACTTCATCCGCGTCTACCAAAAGATGCATGTGCATGCTTAAAACGCGTTTTCGCACAAATGCGTGCGCGGGTGCTAAAAAGAGCAGCATCGGCATGCTTACCACGTCGTTTGGTAGAAATCCACGTGCGCGTTCTGCCAAAAGCACCATTTGCATGCACATCTTGTGGTTTTGCAGAAAACTTCTTCCGCGTCTACCAAAAGATGCATGTGCATGCTTAAAACGCGTTTTCGCACAAATGCGTGCGCGGGTGCTAAAAAGAGCAGCATCGGCATGCTTAGCACGTCGTTTGGTAGAAATCCACGTGCGCGTTCTGCAAAAAGCACCATTTGCATGCACATCTTGTGGTTTTGCAGAAAACTTCATCCGCGTCTACCAAAAGATGCATGTGCATGCTTAAAACGCGTTTTCGCACAAATCCGTGCGCGAGTGCTAAAAAGAGCAGCATCGGCATGCTTAGCACGTCGTTTGGTAGAAATCCACGTGCGCGTTCTGCCAAAAGCACCATTTGCATGCACATCTTGTGGTTTTGCAGAAAACTTCATCCGCGTCTACCAAAAGATGCATGTGCATGCTTAAAACGCGTTTTCGCACAAATCCGTGCGCGGGTGCTAAAAAGAGCAGCATCGGCATGCTTAGCACGTCGTTTGGTAGAAATCCACGGGCGCGTTCTGCCAAAAGCACCATTTGCATGCACATCTTGTGGTTTTGCAGAAAACTTCATCCGCGTCTACCAAAAGATGCATGTGCATGCTTAAAACGCGTTTTCGCACAAATGCGTGCGCGGGTGCTAAAAAGAGCAGCATCGAAATGCTTAGCACGTCGTTTGGTAGAAATCCACGTGCGCGTTCTGCCAAAAGCACCATTTGCATGCACATCTTGTGGTTTTGCAGAAAACTTCATTCGCGTCTACCAAAAGATGCATGTGCATGCTTAAAACGCGTTTTCGCACAAATCCGTGCGCGGGTGCTAAAAAGAGCAGCATCGGCATGCTTAGCACGTCGTTTGGTAGAAATCCACGTGCGCGTTCTGCCAAAAGCGCCATTTGCATGCACATCTTGTGGTTTTGCAGAAAACTTCATCCGCGTCTACCAAAAGATGCATGTGCATGCTTAAAACGCGTTTTCGCACAAATCCGTGCGCGGATGCTAAAAAGAGCAGCATCGGCATGCTTAGCACGTCGTTTGGTAGAAATCCACGTGCGCGTTCTGCCAAAAGCACCATTTGCATGCACATCTTGTGGTTTTGCAGAAAACTTAATCCGCGTCTACCAAAAGATGCATGTGCATGCTTAAAACGCGTTTTCGCACAAATCCGTGCGCGAGTGCTAAAAAGAGCAGCATCGGCATGCTTAGCACGTCGTTTGGTAGAAATCCACGTGCGCGTTCTGCCAAAAGCACGATTTGCATGCACATCTTGTGGTTTTGCAGAAAACTTCATCCGCGTCTACCAAAAGATGCATGTGCATGCTTAAAACGCGTTTTCGCACAAATCCGTGCGCGGGTGCTAAAAAGAGCAGCATCGGCATGCTTAGCACGTCGTTTGGTAGAAATCCACGGGCGCGTTCTGCCAAAAGCACCATTTGCATGCACATCTTGTGGTTTTGCAGAAAACTTCATCCGCGTCTACCAAAAGATGCATGTGCATGCTTAAAACGCGTTTTCGCACAAATCCGTGCGCGGGGGCTAAAAAGAGCAGCATCGGCATGCTTAGCACGTCGTTTGGTAGAAATCCACATGCGCGTTCTGCCAAAAGCACCATTTGCATGCACATCTTGTGGTTTTGCAGAAAACTTCATCCGCGTCTACCAAAAGATGCATGTGCATGCTTAAAACGCGTTTTCGCACAAATGCGTGCGCGGGTGCTAAAAAGAGCAGCATCGAAATGCTTAGCACGTCGTTTGGTAGAAATCCACGTGCGCGTTCTGCCAAAAGCACCATTTGCATGCACATCTTGTGGTTTTGCAGAAAACTTCATCCCCGTCTACCAAAAGATGCATGTGCATGCTTAAAACGCGTTTTCGCACAAATGCGTGCGCGGGTGCTAAAAAGAGCAGCATCGGCATGCTTAGCACGTCGTTGGGTAGAAATCCACGTGCGCGTTCTGCCAAAAGCACCATTTGCTTGCACATCTTGTGGTTTTGCAGAAAACTTCATTCGCGTCTACCAAAAGATGCATGTGCATGCTTAAAACGCGTTTTCGCACAAATCCGTGCGCGGGTGCTAAAAAGAGCAGCATCGGCATGCTTAGCACGTCGTTTGGTAGAAATCCACGTGCGCGTTCTGCCAAAAGCACCATTTGCATGCACATCTTGTGGTTTTGTAGAAAACTTTATCCGCGTCTACCAAAAGATGCATGCGCATGCTTAAAACGCGTTTTCGCACAAATCCGTGCGCGGGTGCTAAAAAGAGCAGCATCGGCATGCTTAGCACGTCGTTTGGTAGAAATCCACGTGCGCGTTCTGCCAAAAGCACCATTTGCATGCACATCTTGTGGTTTTGCAGAAAACTTCATTCGCGTCTACGAAAAGATGCATGTGCATGCTTAAAACGCGTTTTCGCACAAATCCGTGCGCGGGTGCTAAAAAGAGCAGCATCGGCATGCTTAGCACGTCGTTTGGTAGAAATCCACGTGCGCGTTCTGCCAAAAGCACCATTTGCATGCACATCTTGTGGTTTTGAAGAAAACTTCATCCGCGTCTACCAAAAGATGCATGTGCATGCTTAAAACGCGTTTTCGCACAAATGCGTGCGCGGGTGCTAAAAAGAGCAGCATCGAAATGCTTAGCACGTCGTTTGGTAGAAATCCACGTGCGCGTTCTGCCAAAAGCACCATTTGCATGCACATCTTGTGGTTTTGCAGAAAACTTCATCCCCGTCTACCAAAAGATGCATGTGCATGCTTAAAACGCGTTTTCGCACAAATGCGTGCGCGGGTGCTAAAAAGAGCAGCATCGGCATGCTTAGCACGTCGTTGGGTAGAAATCCACGTGCGCGTTCTGCCAAAAGCACCATTTGCTTGCACATCTTGTGGTTTTGCAGAAAACTTCATTCGCGTCTACCAAAAGATGCATGTGCATGCTTAAAACGCGTTTTCGCACAAATCCGTGCGCGGGTGCTAAAAAGAGCAGCATCGGCATGCTTAGCACGTCGTTTGGTAGAAATCCACGTGCGCGTTCTGCCAAAAGCACCATTTGCATGCACATCTTGTGGTTTTGTAGAAAACTTTATCCGCGTCTACCAAAAGATGCATGCGCATGCTTAAAACGCGTTTTCGCACAAATCCGTGCGCGGGTGCTAAAAAGAGCAGCATCGGCATGCTTAGCACGTCGTTTGGTAGAAATCCACGTGCGCGTTCTGCCAAAAGCACCATTTGCATGCACATCTTGTGGTTTTGCAGAAAACTTCATTCGCGTCTACGAAAAGATGCATGTGCATGCTTAAAACGCGTTTTCGCACAAATCCGTGCGCGGGTGCTAAAAAGAGCAGCATCGGCATGCTTAGCACGTCGTTTGGTAGAAATCCACGTGCGCGTTCTGCCAAAAGCACCATTTGCATGCACATCTTGTGGTTTTGAAGAAAACTTCATCCGCGTCTACCAAAAGATGCATGTGCATGCTTAAAACGCGTTTTCGCACAAATCCGTGCGCGGGTGCTAAAAAGAGCAGCATCGGCATGCTTAGCACGTCGTTTGGTAGAAATCCACGTGCGCGTTCTGCAAAAAGCACCATTTGCATGCACATCTTGTGGTTTTGCAGAAAACTTCATCCGCGTCTACCAAAAGATGCATGTGCATGCTTAAAACGCGTTTTCGCACAAATGCGTGCGCGGGTGCTAAAAAGAGCAGCATCGGCATGCTTGTCACGTCGTTTGGTAGAAATCCACGTGCGCGTTCTGCAAAAAGCACCATTTGCATGCACATCTTGTGGTTTTGCAGAAAACTTCATCCGCGTCTACCAAAAGATGCATGTGCATGCTTAAAACACGTTTTCGCACAAATGCGTGCGCGGGTGCTAAAAAGAGCAGCATCGGCATGCTTAGCACGTCGTTTGGTAGAAATCCACGTGCGCGTTCTGCCAAAAGCACCATTTGCATGCACATATTCTGGTTTTGCAGAAACTTTCATCCGCGTCTACCAAAAGATGCATGTGCATGCTTAAAACGCGTTTTCGCACAAATCCGTGCGCGGGTGCTAAAAAGAGCAGCATCGGCATGCTTAGCACGTCGTTTGGTAGAAATCCACGTGCGCGTTCTGCCAAAAGCACCATTTGCATGCACATCTTGTGGTTTTGCAGAAAACTTCATCCGCGTCTACCAAAAGATGCATGTGCATGCTTAAAACGCGTTTTCGCACAAATCCGTGCGCGGGTGCTAAAAAGAGCAGCATCGGCATGCTTAGCACGTCGTTTGGTAGAAATCCACGTGCGCGTTCTGCCAAAAGCACCATTTGCATGCACATCTTGTGGTTTTGCAGAAAACTTCATCCGCGTCTACCAAAAGATGCATGTGCATGCTTAAAACGCGTTTTCGCACAAATCCGTGCGCGGGTGCTAAAAAGAGCAGCATCGGCATGCTTAGCACGTCGTTTGGTAGAAATCCACGTGCGCGTTGAGCCAAAAGCGCCATTTGCACGCACATCTTCTGGTTTTGCAGAAAACTTCATCCGCGTCTACCAAAAGATGCATGTGCATGCTTAAAACGCGTTTTCGCACAAATCCGTGCGCGGGTGCTAAAAAATGCAGCATCGGCATGCTTAGCACGTCGTTTGGTAGAAATCCACGTGCGCGTTCTGCCAAAAGCACCATTTGCATGCACATCTTGTGGTTTTGCAGAAAACTTCATCCGCGTCTACCAAAAGATGCATGTGCATGCTTAAAACGCGTTTTCGCACAAATCCGTGCGCGGGTGCTAAAAAGAGCAGCATCGGCATGCTTAGCACGTCGTTTGGTAGAAATCCACGTGCGCGTTCTGCCAAAAGCACCATTTGCATGCACATCTTGTGGTTTTGCAGAAAACTTCATCCGCGTCTACCAAAAGATGCATGTGCATGCTTAAAACGCGTTTTCGCACAAATCCGTGCGCGGGTGCTAAAAAGAGCAGCATCGGCATGCTTAGCACGTCGTTTGGTAGAAATCCACGTGCGCGTTCTGCCAAAAGCACCATTTGCACGCACATCTTCTGGTTTTGCAGAAAACTTCATCCGCGTCTACCAAAAGATGCATGTGCATGCTTAAAACGCGTTTTCGCACAAATCCGTGCGCGGGTGCTAAAAAATGCAGCATCGGCATGCTTAGCACGTCGTTTGGTAGAAATCCACGTGCGCGTTCTGCCAAAAGCACCATTTGCATGCACATCTTGTGGTTTTGCAGAAAACTTCATCCGCGTCTACCAAAAGATGCATGTGCATGCTTAAAACGCGTTTTCGCACAAATCCGTGCGCGGGTGCTAAAAAGAGCAGCATCGGCATGCTTAGCACGTCGTTTTGTAGAAATCCACGTGCGCGTTCTGCCGAAAGCACCATTTGCATGCACATCTTGTGGTTTTGCAGAAAACTTCATCCGCATCTACCGAAAGATGCATGTGCATGCTTAAAACGCGTTTTCGCACAAATCCGTGCGCGGGTGCTAAAAAGAGCAGCATCGGCATGCTTAGCACGTCGTTTGGTAGAAATCCACGTGCGCGTTCTGCCAAAAGCACCATTTGCACGCACATATTCTGGTTTTGCAGAAACTTTCATCCGCGTCTACCAAAAGATGCATGTGCATGCTTAAAACGCGTTTTCGCACAAATCCGTGCGCGGGTGCTAAAAAGAGCAGCATCGGCATGCTTAGCACGTCGTTTGGTAGAAATCCACGTGCGCGTAATGCCAAAAGCACCATTTGCATGCACATCTTGTGGTTTTGCAGAAAACTTCATCCGCGTCTACCAAAAGATGCATGTGCATGCTTAAAACGCGTTTTCGCACAAATCCGTGCGCGGGTGCTAAAAAGAGCAGCATCGGCATGCTTAGCACGTCGTTTGGTAGAAATCCACGTGCGCGTTCTGCCAAAAGCACCATTTGCATGCACATCTTGTGGTTTTGCAGAAAACTTCATCCGCGTCTACCAAAAGATGCATGTGCATGCTTAAAACGCGTTTTCGCACAAATCCGTGCGCGGGTGCTAAAAACAGCAGCATCGGCATGCTTAGCACGTCGTTTGGTAGAAATCCACGTGCGCGTTGTGCCAAAAGCACCATTTGCACGCACATCTTCTGGTTTTGCAGAAAACTTCATCCGCGTCTACCAAAAGATGCATGTGCATGCTTAAAACGCGTTTTCGCACAAATCCGTGCGCGGGTGCTAAAAAATGCAGCATCGGCATGCTTAGCACGTCGTTTGGTAGAAATCCACGTGCGCGTTCTGCCAAAAGCACCATTTGCATGCACATCTTGTGGTTTTGCAGAAAACTTCATCCGCGTCTACCAAAAGATGCATGTGCATGCTTAAAACGCGTTTTCGCACAAATCCGTGCGCGGGTGCTAAAAAGAGCAGCATCGGCATGCTTAGCACGTCGTTTGGTAGAAATCCACGTGCGCGTTCTGCCAAAAGCACCATTTGCATGCACATCTTGTGGTTTTGCAGAAAACTTCATCCGCGTCTACCAAAAGATGCATGTGCATGCTTAAAACGCGTTTTCGCACAAATCCGTGCGCGGGTGCTAAAAAGAGCAGCATCGGCATGCTTAGCACGTCGTTTGGTAGAAATCCACGTGCGCGTTCTGCCAAAAGCACCATTTGCACGCACATCTTCTGGTTTTGCAGAAAACTTCATCCGCGTCTACCAAAAGATGCATGTGCATGCTTAAAACGCGTTTTCGCACAAATCCGTGCGCGGGTGCTAAAAAATGCAGCATCGGCATGCTTAGCACGTCGTTTGGTAGAAATCCACGTGCGCGTTCTGCCAAAAGCACCATTTGCATGCACATCTTGTGGTTTTGCAGAAAACTTCATCCGCGTCTACCAAAAGATGCATGTGCATGCTTAAAACGCGTTTTCGCACAAATCCGTGCGCGGGTGCTAAAAAGAGCAGCATCGGCATGCTTAGCACGTCGTTTTGTAGAAATCCACGTGCGCGTTCTGCCAAAAGCACCATTTGCATGCACATCTTGTGGTTTTGCAGAAAACTTCATCCGCATCTACCGAAAGATGCATGTGCATGCTTAAAACGCGTTTTCGCACAAATCCGTGCGCGGGTGCTAAAAAGAGCAGCATCGGCATGCTTAGCACGTCGTTTGGTAGAAATCCACGTGCGCGTTCTGCCAAAAGCACCATTTGCATGCACATCTTGTGGTTTTGCAGAAAACTTCATCCGCGTCTACCAAAAGATGCATGTGCATGCTTAAAACGCGTTTTCGCACAAATCCGTGCGCGGGTGCTAAAAAGAGCAGCATCGGCATGCTTAGCACGTCGTTTGGTAGAAATCCACGTGCGCGTTCTGCCAAAAGCACCATTTGCACGCACATCTTCTGGTTTTGCAGAAAACTTCATCCGCGTCTACCAAAAGATGCATGTGCATGCTTAAAACGCGTTTTCGCACAAATCCGTGCGCGGGTGCTAAAAAGAGCAGCATCGGCATGCTTAGCACGTCGTTTGGTAGAAATCCACGTGCGCGTTCTGCCAAAAGCACCATTTGCATGCACATCTTGTGGTTTTGCAGAAAACTTCATCCGCGTCTACCAAAAGATGCATGTGCATGCTTAAAACGCGTTTTCGCACAAATGCGTGCGCGGGTGCTAAAAAGAGCAGCATCGGCATGCTTAGCACGTCGTTTGGTAGAAATCCACGTGCGCGTTCTGCCAAAAGCACCATTTGCATGCACATCTTGTTGTTTTGCAGAAAACTTCATCCGCGTCTACCAAAAGATGCATGTGCATGCTTAAAACGCGTTTTCGCACAAATCCTTGCGCGGGTGCTAAAAAGAGCAGCATCGGCATGCTTAGCACGTCGTTTGGTAGAAATCCACGTGCGCGTTCTGCCAAAAGCACCATTTGCATGCACATCTTGTGGTTTTGCAGAAAACTTCATCCGCGTCTACCAAAAGATGCATGTGCATGCTTAAAACGCGTTTTCGCACAAATGCGTGCGCGGGTGCTAAAAAGAGCAGCATCGGCATGCTTAGCACGTCATTTGGTAGAAATCCACGTGCGCGTTCTGCCAAAAGCACCATTTGCATGCACATCTTGTGGTTTTGCAGAAAACTTCATCCGCGTCTACCAAAAGATGCATGTGCATGCTTAAAACGCGTTTTCGCAGAAATCCGTGCGCGGGTGCTAAAAAGAGCAGCATCGGCATGCTTAGCACGTCGTTTGGTAGAAATCCACGTGCGCGTTCTGCCAAAAGCACCATTTGCATGCACATCTTGTGGTTTTGCAGAAAACTTCATCCGCGTCTACCAAAAGATGCATGTGCATGCTTAAAACGCGTTTTCGCACAAATCCGTGCGCGGGTGCTAAAAAGAGCAGCATCGGCATGCTTAGCACGTCGTTTGGTAGAAATCCACGTGCGCGTTCTGCCAAAAGCACCATTTGCACGCACATCTTCTGGTTTTGCAGAAAACTTCATCCGCGTCTACCAAAAGATGCATGTGCATGCTTAAAACGCGTTTTCGCACAAATCCGTGCGCGGGTGCTAAAAAATGCAGCATCGGCATGCTTAGCACGTCGTTTGGTAGAAATCCACGTGCGCGTTCTGCCAAAAGCACCATTTGCATGCACATCTTGTGGTTTTGCAGAAAACTTCATCCGCGTCTACCAAAAGATGCATGTGCATGCTTAAAACGCGTTTTCGCACAAATCCGTGCGCGGGTGCTAAAAAGAGCAGCATCGGCATGCTTAGCACGTCGTTTTGTAGAAATCCACGTGCGCGTTCTGCCAAAAGCACCATTTGCATGCACATCTTGTGGTTTTGCAGAAAACTTCATCCGCATCTACCGAAAGATGCATGTGCATGCTTAAAACGCGTTTTCGCACAAATCCGTGCGCGGGTGCTAAAAAGAGCAGCATCGGCATGCTTAGCACGTCGTTTGGTAGAAATCCACGTGCGCGTTCTGCCAAAAGCACCATTTGCATGCACATCTTGTGGTTTTGCAGAAAACTTCATCCGCGTCTACCAAAAGATGCATGTGCATGCTTAAAACGCGTTTTCGCACAAATCCGTGCGCGGGTGCTAAAAAGAGCAGCATCGGCATGCTTAGCACGTCGTTTGGTAGAAATCCACGTGCGCGTTCTGCCAAAAGCACCATTTGCACGCACATCTTCTGGTTTTGCAGAAAACTTCATCCGCGTCTACCAAAAGATGCATGTGCATGCTTAAAACGCGTTTTCGCACAAATCCGTGCACGGGTGCTAAAAAGAGCAGCATCGGCATGCTTAGCACGTCGTTTGGTAGAAATCCACGTGCGCGTTCTGCCAAAAGCACCATTTGCATGCACATCTTGTGGTTTTGCAGAAAACTTCATCCGCGTCTACCAAAAGATGCATGTGCATGCTTAAAACGCGTTTTCGCACAAATGCGTGCGCGGGTGCTAAAAAGAGCAGCATCGGCATGCTTAGCACGTCGTTTGGTAGAAATCCACGTGCGCGTTCTGCCAAAAGCACCATTTGCATGCACATCTTGTTGTTTTGCAGAAAACTTCATCCGCGTCTACCAAAAGATGCATGTGCATGCTTAAAACGCGTTTTCGCACAAATCCTTGCGCGGGTGCTAAAAAGAGCAGCATCGGCATGCTTAGCACGTCGTTTGGTAGAAATCCACGTGCGCGTTCTGCCAAAAGCACCATTTGCATGCACATCTTGTGGTTTTGCAGAAAACTTCATCCGCGTCTACCAAAAGATGCATGTGCATGCTTAAAACGCGTTTTCGCACAAATGCGTGCGCGGGTGCTAAAAAGAGCAGCATCGGCATGCTTAGCACGTCATTTGGTAGAAATCCACGTGCGCGTTCTGCCAAAAGCACCATTTGCATGCACATCTTGTGGTTTTGCAGAAAACTTCATCCGCGTCTACCAAAAGATGCATGTGCATGCTTAAAACGCGTTTTCGCACAAATCCGTGCGCGGGTGCTAAAAAGAGCAGCATCGGCATGCTTAGCACGTCGTTGGGTAGAAATCCACGTGCGCGTTCTGCCAAAAGCACCATTTGCATGCACATCTTGTGGTTTTGCAGAAAACTTCATCCGCGTCTACCAAAAGATGCATGTGCATGCTTAAAACGCGTTTTCGCACAAATCCGTGTGCGGGCGCTAAAATGAGCAGCATCGGCATGCTTAGCACGTCGTTTGGTAGAAATCCACGTGCGCGTTCTGCCAAAAGCACCATTTGCATGCACATCTTGTGGTTTTCCAGAAAACTTCATCCGCGTCTACCCAAAGATGCATGTGCATGCTTTAAACGCGTTTTCGTACAAATGCGTGCGCGGGTGCTAAAAAGAGCAGGATCGGCATGCTTAGCACGTCGTTTGGTAGAAATCCACGTGCGCGTTCTGCCAAAAGCACCATTTGCATGCACATCTTGTGGTTTTGCAGAAAACTTCATCCGCGTCTACCAAAAGATGCATGTGCATGCTTAAAACGCGTTTTCGCACAAATGCGTGCGCGGGTGCTAAAAAGAGCAGCATCGGCATGCTTAGCACGTCGTTTGGTAGAAATCCACGTGCGCGTTCTGCCAAAAGCACCATTTGCATGCACATCTTGTGGTTTTGCAGAAAACTTCATCCGCGTCTACCAAAAGATGCATGTGCATGCTTAAAACGCGTTTTCGCACAAATCCGTGCGCGGGTGCTAAAAAGAGCAGCATCGGCATGCTTAGCACGTCGTTTGGTAGAAATCCACGTGCGCGTTGTGCCAAAAGCACCATTTGCACGCACATCTTCTGGTTTTGCAGAAAACTTCATCCGCGTCTACCAAAAGATGCATGTGCATGCTTAAAACGCGTTTTCGCACAAATCCGTGCGCGGGTGCTAAAAAATCCAGCATCGGCATGCTTAGCACGTCGTTTGGTAGAAATCCACGTGCGCGTTCTGCCAAAAGCACCATTTGCATGCACATCTTGTGGTTTTGCAGAAAACTTCATCCGCGTCTACCAAAAGATGCATGTGCATGCTTAAAACGCGTTTTCGCACAAATCCGTGTGCGGGCGCTAAAATGAGCAGCATCGGCATGCTTAGCACGTCGTTTGGTAGAAATCCACGTGCGCGTTCTGCCAAAAGCACCATTTGCATGCACATCTTGTGGTTTTCCAGAAAACTTCATCCGCGTCTACCCAAAGATGCATGTGCATGCTTAAAACGCGTTTTCGCACAAATGCGTGCGCGGGTGCTAAAAAGAGCAGGATCGGCATGCTTAGCACGTCGTTTGGTAGAAATCCACGTGCGCGTTCTGCCAAAAGCACCATTTGCATGCACATCTTGTGGTTTTGCAGAAAACTTCATCCGCGTCTACCAAAAGATGCATGTGCATGCTTAAAACGCGTTTTCGCACAAATGCGTGCGCGTGTGCTAAAAAGAGCAGCATCGGCATGCTTAGCACGTCGTTTGGTAGAAATCCACGTGCGCGTTCTGCCAAAAGCACCATTTGCACGCACATCTTCTGGTTTTGCAGAAAACTTCATCCGCGTCTACCAAAAGATGCATGTGCATGCTTAAAACGCGTTTTCGCACAAATCCGTGCACGGGTGCTAAAAAGAGCAGCATCGGCATGCTTAGCACGTCGTTTGGTAGAAATCCACGTGCGCGTTCTGCCAAAAGCACCATTTGCATGCACATCTTGTGGTTTTGCAGAAAACTTCATCCGCGTCTACCAAAAGATGCATGTGCATGCTTAAAAACGCGTTTTCGCACAAATGCGTGCGCGGGTGCTAAAAAGAGCAGCATCGGCATGCTTAGCACGTCGTTTGGTAGAAATCCACGTGCGCGTTCTGCCAAAAGCACCATTTGCATGCACATCTTGTTGTTTTGCAGAAAACTTCATCCGCGTCTACCAAAAGATGCATGTGCATGCTTAAAACGCGTTTTCGCACAAATCCTTGCGCGGGTGCTAAAAAGAGCAGCATCGGCATGCTTAGCACGTCGTTTGGTAGAAATCCACGTGCGCGTTCTGCCAAAAGCACCATTTGCATGCACATCTTGTGGTTTTGCAGAAAACTTCATCCGCGTCTACCAAAAGATGCATGTGCATGCTTAAAACGCGTTTTCGCACAAATGCGTGCGCGGGTGCTAAAAAGAGCAGCATCGGCATGCTTAGCACGTCATTTGGTAGAAATCCACGTGCGCGTTCTGCCAAAAGCACCATTTGCATGCACATCTTGTGGTTTTGCAGAAAACTTCATCCGCGTCTACCAAAAGATGCATGTGCATGCTTAAAACGCGTTTTCGCACAAATCCGTGCGCGGGTGCTAAAAAGAGCAGCATCGGCATGCTTAGCACGTCGTTGGGTAGAAATCCACGTGCGCGTTCTGCCAAAAGCACCATTTGCATGCACATCTTGTGGTTTTGCAGAAAACTTCATCCGCGTCTACCAAAAGATGCATGTGCATGCTTAAAACGCGTTTTCGCACAAATCCGTGTGCGGGCGCTAAAATGAGCAGCATCGGCATGCTTAGCACGTCGTTTGGTAGAAATCCACGTGCGCGTTCTGCCAAAAGCACCATTTGCATGCACATCTTGTGGTTTTCCAGAAAACTTCATCCGCGTCTACCCAAAGATGCATGTGCATGCTTAAAACGCGTTTTCGCACAAATGCGTGCGCGGGTGCTAAAAAGAGCAGGATCGGCATGCTTAGCACGTCGTTTGGTAGAAATCCACGTGCGCGTTCTGCCAAAAGCACCATTTGCATGCACATCTTGTGGTTTTGCAGAAAACTTCATCCGCGTCTACCAAAAGATGCATGTGCATGCTTAAAACGCGTTTTCGCACAAATGCGTGCGCGGGTGCTAAAAAGAGCAGCATCGGCATGCTTAGCACGTCGTTTGGTAGAAATCCACGTGCGCGTTCTGCCAAAAGCACCATTTGCATGCACATCTTGTGGTTTTGCAGAAAACTTCATCCGCGTCTACCAAAAGATGCATGTGCATGCTTAAAACGCGTTTTCGCACAAATCCGTGCGCGGGTGCTAAAAAGAGCAGCATCGGCATGCTTAGCACGTCGTTTGGTAGAAATCCACGTGCGCGTTGTGCCAAAAGCACCATTTGCACGCACATCTTCTGGTTTTGCAGAAAACTTCATCCGCGTCTACCAAAAGATGCATGTGCATGCTTAAAACGCGTTTTCGCACAAATCCGTGCGCGGGTGCTAAAAAATCCAGCATCGGCATGCTTAGCACGTCGTTTGGTAGAAATCCACGTGCGCGTTCTGCCAAAAGCACCATTTGCATGCACATCTTGTGGTTTTGCAGAAAACTTCATCCGCGTCTACCAAAAGATGCATGTGCATGCTTAAAACGCGTTTTCGCACAAATCCGTGTGCGGGCGCTAAAATGAGCAGCATCGGCATGCTTAGCACGTCGTTTGGTAGAAATCCACGTGCGCGTTCTGCCAAAAGCACCATTTGCATGCACATCTTGTGGTTTTCCAGAAAACTTCATCCGCGTCTACCCAAAGATGCATGTGCATGCTTAAAACGCGTTTTCGCACAAATGCGTGCGCGGGTGCTAAAAAGAGCAGGATCGGCATGCTTAGCACGTCGTTTGGTAGAAATCCACGTGCGCGTTCTGCCAAAAGCACCATTTGCATGCACATCTTGTGGTTTTGCAGAAAACTTCATCCGCGTCTACCAAAAGATGCATGTGCATGCTTAAAACGCGTTTTCGCACAAATGCGTGCGCGGGTGCTAAAAAGAGCAGCATCGGCATGCTTAGCACGTCGTTTGGTAGAAATCCACGTGCGCGTTCTGCCAAAAGCACCATTTGCATGCACATCTTGTGGTTTTGCAGAAAACTTCATCCGCGTCTACCAAAAGATGCATGTGCATGCTTAAAACGCGTTTTCGCACAAATCCGTGCGCGGGTGCTAAAAAGAGCAGCATCGGCATGCTTAGCACGTCGTTTGGTAGAAATCCACGTGCGCGTTGTGCCAAAAGCACCATTTGCACGCACATCTTCTGGTTTTGCAGAAAACTTCATCCGCGTCTACCAAAAGATGCATGTGCATGCTTAAAACGCGTTTTCGCACAAATCCGTGCGCGGGTGCTAAAAAATGCAGCATCGGCATGCTTAGCACGTCGTTTGGTAGAAATCCACGTGCGCGTTCTGCCAAAAGCACCATTTGCATGCACATCTTGTGGTTTTGCAGAAAACTTCATCCGCGTCTACCAAAAGATGCATGTGCATGCTTAAAACGCGTTTTCGCACAAATCCGTGCGCGGGTGCTAAAAAGAGCAGCATCGGCATGCTTAGCACGTCGTTTGGTAGAAATCCACGTGCGCGTTCTGCCAAAAGCACCATTTGCATGCACATCTTGTGGTTTTGCAGAAAACTTCATCCGCGTCTACCAAAAGATGCATGTGCATGCTTAAAACGCGTTTTCGCACAAATCCGTGCGCGGGTGCTAAAAAGAGCAGCATCGGCATGCTTAGCACGTCGTTTGGTAGAAATCCACGTGCGCGTTCTGCCAAAAGCACCATTTGCACGCACATCTTCTGGTTTTGCAGAAAACTTCATCCGCGTCTACCAAAAGATGCATGTGCATGCTTAAAACGCGTTTTCGCACAAATCCGTGCGCGGGTGCTAAAAAATGCAGCATCGGCATGCTTAGCACGTCGTTTGGTAGAAATCCACGTGCGCGTTCTGCCAAAAGCACCATTTGCATGCACATCTTGTGGTTTTGCAGAAAACTTCATCCGCGTCTACCAAAAGATGCATGTGCATGCTTAAAACGCGTTTTCGCACAAATCCGTGCGCGGGTGCTAAAAAGAGCAGCATCGGCATGCTTAGCACGTCGTTTTGTAGAAATCCACGTGCGCGTTCTGCCAAAAGCACCATTTGCATGCACATCTTGTGGTTTTGCAGAAAACTTCATCCGCGTCTACCAAAAGATGCATGTGCATGCTTAAAACGCGTTTTCGCACAAATCCGTGCGCGGGTGCTAAAAAGAGCAGCATCGGCATGCTTAGCACGTCGTTTGGTAGAAATCCACGTGCGCGTTCTGCCAAAAGCACCATTTGCACGCACATCTTCTGGTTTTGCAGAAAACTTCATCCGCGTCTACCAAAAGATGCATGTGCATGCTTAAAACGCGTTTTCGCACAAATCCGTGCGCGGGTGCTAAAAAATGCAGCATCGGCATGCTTAGCACGTCGTTTGGTAGAAATCCACGTGCGCGTTCTGCCAAAAGCACCATTTGCATGCACATCTTGTGGTTTTGCAGAAAACTTCATCCGCGTCTACCAAAAGATGCATGTGCATGCTTAAAACGCGTTTTCGCACAAATCCGTGCGCGGGTGCTAAAAAGAGCAGCATCGGCATGCTTAGCACGTCGTTTTGTAGAAATCCACGTGCGCGTTCTGCCAAAAGCACCATTTGCATGCACATCTTGTGGTTTTGCAGAAAACTTCATCCGCATCTACCGAAAGATGCATGTGCATGCTTAAAACGCGTTTTCGCACAAATCCGTGCGCGGGTGCTAAAAAGAGCAGCATCGGCATGCTTAGCACGTCGTTTGGTAGAAATCCACGTGCGCGTTCTGCCAAAAGCACCATTTGCATGCACATCTTGTGGTTTTGCAGAAAACTTCATCCGCGTCTACCAAAAGATGCATGTGCATGCTTAAAACGCGTTTTCGCACAAATCCGTGCGCGGGTGCTAAAAAGAGCAGCATCGGCATGCTTAGCACGTCGTTTGGTAGAAATCCACGTGCGCGTTCTGCCAAAAGCACCATTTGCATGCACATCTTGTGGTTTTGCAGAAAACTTCATCCGCGTCTACCAAAAGATGCATGTGCATGCTTAAAACGCGTTTTCGCACAAATGCGTGCGCGGGTGCTAAAAAGAGCAGCATCGGCATGCTTAGCACGTCGTTTGGTAGAAATCCACGTGCGCGTTCTGCCAAAAGCACCATTTGCATGCACATCTTGTTGTTTTGCAGAAAACTTCATCCGCGTCTACCAAAAGATGCATGTGCATGCTTAAAACGCGTTTTCGCACAAATCCTTGCGCGGGTGCTAAAAAGAGCAGCATCGGCATGCTTAGCACGTCGTTTGGTAGAAATCCACGTGCGCGTTCTGCCAAAAGCACCATTTGCATGCACATCTTGTGGTTTTGCAGAAAACTTCATCCGCGTCTACCAAAAGATGCATGTGCATGCTTAAAACGCGTTTTCGCACAAATGCGTGCGCGGGTGCTAAAAAGAGCAGCATCGGCATGCTTAGCACGTCATTTGGTAGAAATCCACGTGCGCGTTCTGCCAAAAGCACCATTTGCATGCACATCTTGTGGTTTTGCAGAAAACTTCATCCGCGTCTACCAAAAGATGCATGTGCATGCTTAAAACGCGTTTTCGCACAAATCCGTGTGCGGGCGCTAAAATGAGCAGCATCGGCATGCTTAGCACGTCGTTTGGTAGAAATCCACGTGCGCGTTCTGCCAAAAGCACCATTTGCATGCACATCTTGTGGTTTTCCAGAAAACTTCATCCGCGTCTACCCAAAGATGCATGTGCATGCTTAAAACGCGTTTTCGCACAAATGCGTGCGCGGGTGCTAAAAAGAGCAGGATCGGCATGCTTAGCACGTCGTTTGGTAGAAATCCACGTGCGCGTTCTGCCAAAAGCACCATTTGCATGCACATCTTGTGGTTTTGCAGAAAACTTCATCCGCGTCTACCAAAAGATGCATGTGCATGCTTAAAACGCGTTTTCGCACAAATCCGTGCGCGGGTGCTAAAAAGAGCAGCATCGGCATGCTTAGCACGTCGTTTGGTAGAAATCCACGTGCGCGTTCTGCCAAAAGCACCATTTGCATGCACATCTTGTGGTTTTGCAGAAAACTTCATCCGCGTCTACCAAAAGATCCATGTGCATGCTTAAAACGCGTTTTCGCACAAGTCCGTGCGCGGGTGCTAAAAAGAGCAGCATCGGCATGCTTAGCACGTCGTTTGGTAGAAATCCACGTGCGCGTTCTGCCAAAAGCACCATTTGCATGCACATCTTGTGGTTTTGCAGAAAACTTCATCCGCGTCTACCAAAAGATGCATGTGCATGCTTAAAACGCGTTTTCGCACAAATCCGTGCGCGGGTGCTAAAAAGAGCAGCATCGGCATGCTTAGCACGTCGTTTGGTAGAAATCCACGTGCGCGTTCTGCAAAAAGCACCGTTTGCATGCACATCTTGTGGTTTTGCAGAAAACTTCATCTGCGTCTACCAAAAGATGCATGTGCATGCTTAAAACGCGTTTTCGCACAAATCCGTGCGCGGGTGCTAAAAAGAGCAGCATCAGCATGCTTAGCACGTCGTTTGGTAGAAATCCACGTGCGCGTTCTGCCAAAAGCACCATTTGCATGCACATCTTGTGGTTTTGCAGAAAACTTCATCCGCGTCTACCAAAAGATGCATGTGCATGCTTAAACGCGTTTTCGCACAAATCCGTGCGCGGGTGCTAAAAAGAGCAGCATCGGCATGCTTAGCACGTCGTTTGGTAGAAATCCACGTGCGCGTTCTTCCAAAAGCACCATTTGCATGCACATCTTGTGGTTTTGCAGAAAACTTCATCCGCGTCTACCAAAAGATGCATGTGCATGCATAAAACTCGTTTTCGCACAAATGCGTGCGCGGGTGCTAAAAAAAGCAGCATCGGCATGCTTAGCACGTCGTTTGGTAGAAATCCACGTGCGCGTTCTGCCAGAAGCACCATTTGCACGCACATCTTGTGGTTTTGCAGAAAACTTCATCCGCGTCTAACAAAAGATGCATGTGCATGCTTAAAACGCGTTTTCGCACAAATGCGTGCGCGGGTGCTAAAAAGAGCAGCATCGGCATGCTTAGCACGTCGTTTGGTAGAAATCCACGTGCGCGTTCTGCCAAAAGCACCATTTGCATGCACATCTTGTGGTTTTGCAGAAAACTTCATCCGCGTCTACCAAAAGATGCATGTGCATGCTTAAAACGCGTTTTCGCACAAATCCGTGCGCGGGTGCTAAAAAGAGCAGCATCGGCATGCTTAGCACGTCGTTTGGTAGAAATCCACGTGAGCGTTCTGCCAAAAGCACCATTTGCATGCACATATTGTGGGTTTGCAGAAAACTTCATCCGCGTCTACCAAAAGATGCATGTGCATGCTTAAAACGCGTTTTCGCACAAGTCCGTGCGCGGGTACTAAAAAGAGCAGCATCGGCATGCTTAGCACGTCGTTTGGTAGAAATCCACGTGCGCGTTCTGCCAAAAGCACCATTTGCATGCACATCTTGTTGTTTTGCAGAAAACTTCATCCGCGTCTACCAAAAGATGCATGTGCATGCTTAAAACGCGTTTTCGCACAAATCCGTGCGCGGGTGCTAAAAAGAGCAGCATCGGCATGCTTAGCACGTCGTTTGGTAGAAATCCACGTGCGCGTTCTGCAAAAAGCACCATTTGCATGCACATCTTGTGGTTTTGCAGAAAACTTCATCTGCGTCTACCAAAAGATGCATGTGCATGCTTAAAACGCGTTTTCGCACAAATGCGTGCGCGGGTGCTAAAAAGAGCAGCATCGGCATGCTTAGCACGTCGTTTGGTAGAAATCCACGTGCGCGTTCTGCCAAAAGCACCATTTGCATGCACATCTTGTGGTTTTGCAGAAAACTTCATCCGCGTCTACCAAAAGATGCATGTGCATGCTTAAAACGCGTTTTCGCACAAATGCGTGCGCGGGTGCTAAAAAGAGCAGCATCGGCATGCTTAGCACGTCGTTTGGTAGAAATCCACGTGCGCGTTCTGCCAAAAGCACCATTTGCATGCACATCTTGTGGTTTTGCAGAAAACTTCATCCGCGTCTACCAAAAGATGCATGTGCATGCTTAAAACGCGTTTTCGCACAAATGCGTGCGCGGGTGCTAAAAAGAGCAGCATCGGTATGCTTAGCACGTCGTTTGGTAGAAATCCACGTGCACGTTCTGCCAAAAGCACCATTTGCATGCACATCTTGTGGTTTTGCAGAAAACTTCATCCGCGTCTACCAAAAGATGCATGTGCATGCTTAAAACGCGTTTTCGCACAAATCCGTGCGCGGGTGCTAAAAAGAGCAGCATCGGCATGTTTAGCACGTCGTTTGGTAGAAATCCACGTGCGCGTTCTGCCAAAAGCACCATTTGCATGCACATCTTGTGGTTTTGCAGAAAACTTCATCCGCGTCTACCAAAAGATGCATGTGCGTGCTTAAAACGCGTTTTCGCACGAATGCGTGCGCGGGTGCTAAAAAGAGCAGCATCGGCATGCTTAGCACGTCGTTTGGTAGAAATCCACGTGCGCGTTCTGCCAAAAGCACCATTTGCATGCACATCTTGTTGTTTTGCAGAAAACTTCATCCGCGTCTACCAAAAGATGCATGTGCATGCTTAAAACGCGTTTTCGCACAAATGCGTGCGCGGGTGCTAAAAAGAGCAGCATCGGCATGCTTAGCACGTCGTTTGGTAGAAATCCACGTGCGCGTTCTGCCAAAAGCACCATTTGCATGCACATCTTGTGGTTTTGCAGAAAACTTCATCCGCGTCTACCAAAAGATGCATGTGCATGCTTAAAACGCGTTTTCGCACAAATGCGTGCGCGGGTGCTAAAAAGAGCAGCATCGGTATGCTTAGCACGTCGTTTGGTAGAAATCCACGTGCGCGTTCTGCCAAAAGCACCATTTGCATGCACATCTTGTGGTTTTGCAGAAAACTTCATCCGCGTCTACCAAAAGATGCATGTGCATGCTTAAAACGCGTTTTCGCACAAATGCGTGCGCGGGTGCTAAAAAGAGCAGCATCGGCATGCTTAGCACGTCGTTTGGTAGAAATCCACGTGCGCGTTCTGCCAAAAGCACCATTTGCATGCACATCTTGTTGTTTTGCAGAAAACTTCATCCGCGTCTACCAAAAGATGCATGTGCATGCTTAAAACGCGTTTTCGCACAAATCCGTGCGCGGGTGCTAAAAAGAGCAGCATCGGCATGCTTAGCACGTCGTTTGGTAGAAATCCACGTGCGCGTTCTGCCAAAAGCACCATTTGCATGCACATCTTGTGGTTTTGCAGAAAACTTCATCCGCGTCTACCAAAAGATGCATGTGCATGCTTAAAACGCGTTTTCGCACAAATGCGTGCGCGGGTGCTAAAAAGAGCAGCATCGGCATGCTTAGCACGTCGTTTGGTAGAAATCCACGTGCGCGTTCTGCCAAAAGCACCATTTGCATGCACATCTTGTGGTTTTGCAGAAAACTTCATCCGCGTCTACCAAAAGATGCATGTGCATGCTTAAAACGCGTTTTCGCACAAATCCGTGCGCGGGTGCTAAAAAGAGCAGCATCGGCATGCTTAGCACGTCGTTTGGTAGAAATCCACGTGCGCGTTCTGCAAAAAGCACCATTTGCATGCACATCTTGTGGTTTTGCAGAAAACTTCATCGCGTCTACCAAAAGATGCATGTGCATGCTTAAAACGCGTTTTCGCACAAATCCGTGCGCGGGTGCTAAAAAGAGCAGCATCGGCATGCTTAGCACGTCGTTTGGTAGAAATCCACGTGCGCGTTCTGCCAAAAGCACCATTTGCATGCACATCTTGTGGTTTTGCAGAAAACTTCATCCGCGTCTACCAAAAGATCCATGTGCATGCTTAAAACGCGTTTTCGCACAAGTCCGTGCGCGGGTGCTAAAAAGAGCAGCATCGGCATGCTTAGCACGTCGTTTGGTAGAAATCCACGTGCGCGTTCTGCCAAAAGCACCATTTGCATGCACATCTTGTGGTTTTGCAGAAAACTTCATCCGCGTCTACCAAAAGATGCATGTGCATGCTTAAAACGCGTTTTCGCACAAATCCGTGCGCGGGTGCTAAAAAGAGCAGCATCGGCATGCTTAGCACGTCGTTTGGTAGAAATCCACGTGCGCGTTCTGCAAAAAGCACCATTTGCATGCACATCTTGTGGTTTTGGAGAAAACTTCATCTGCGTCTACCAAAAGATGCATGTGCATGCTTAAAACGCGTTTTCGCACAAATCCGTGCGCGGGTGCTAAAAAGAGCAGCATCAGCATGCTTAGCACGTCGTTTGGTAGAAATCCACGTGCGCGTTCTGCCAAAAGCACCATTTGCATGCACATCTTGTGGTTTTGCAGAAAACTTCATCCGCGTCTACCAAAAGATGCATGTGCATGCTTAAACGCGTTTTCGCACAAATCCGTGCGCGGGTGCTAAAAAGAGCAGCATCGGCATGCTTAGCACGTCGTTTGGTAGAAATCCACGTGCGCGTTCTGCCAAAAGCACCATTTGCATGCACATCTTGTGGTTTTGCAGAAAACTTCATCCGCGTCTACCAAAAGATGCATGTGCATGCATAAAACTCGTTTTCGCACAAATGCGTGCGCGGGTGCTAAAAAAAGCAGCATCGGTATGCTTAGCACGTCGTTTGGTAGAAATCCACGTGCGCGTTCTGCCAAAAGCACCATTTGCACGCACATCTTGTGGTTTTGCAGAAAACTTCATCCGCGTCTAACAAAAGATGCATGTGCATGCTTAAAACGCGTTTTCGCACAAATGCGTGCGCGGGTGCTAAAAAGAGCAGCATCGGCATGCTTAGCACGTCGTTTGGTAGAAATCCACGTGCGCGTTCTGCCAAAAGCACCATTTGCATGCACATCTTGTGGTTTTGCAGAAAACTTCATCCGCGTCTACCAAAAGATGCATGTGCATGCTTAAAACGCGTTTTCGCACAAATCCGTGCGCGGGTGCTAAAAAGAGCAGCATCGGCATGCTTAGCACGTCGTTTGGTAGAAATCCACGTGCGCGTTCTGCCAAAAGCACCATTTGCATGCACATATTGTGGGTTTGCAGAAAACTTCATCCGCGTCTACCAAAAGATGCATGTGCATGCTTAAAACGCGTTTTCGCACAAGTCCGTGCGCGGGTACTAAAAAGAGCAGCATCGGCATGCTTAGCACGTCGTTTGGTAGAAATCCACGTGCGCGTTCTGCCAAAAGCACCATTTGCATGCACATCTTGTTGTTTTGCAGAAAACTTCATCCGCGTCTACCAAAAGATGCATGTGCATGCTTAAAACGCGTTTTCGCACAAATCCGTGCGCGGGTGCTAAAAAGAGCAGCATCGGCATGCTTAGCACGTCGTTTGGTAGAAATCCACGTGCGCGTTCTGCAAAAAGCACCATTTGCATGCACATCTTGTCGTTTTGCAGAAAACTTCATCTGCGTCTACCAAAAGATGCATGTGCATGCTTAAAACGCGTTTTCGCACAAATGCGTGCGCGGGTGCTAAAAAGAGCAGCATCGGCATGCTTAGCACGTCGTTTGGTAGAAATCCACGTGCGCGTTCTGCCAAAAGCACCATTTGCATGCACATCTTGTGGTTTTGCAGAAAACTTCATCCGCGTCTACCAAAAGATGCATGTGCATGCTTAAAACGCGTTTTCGCACAAATGCGTGCGCGGGTGCTAAAAAGAGCAGCATCGGCATGCTTAGCACGTCGTTTGGTAGAAATCCACGTGCGCGTTCTGCCAAAAGCACCATTTGCATGCACATCTTGTGGTTTTGCAGAAAACTTCATCTGCGTCTACCAAAAGATGCATGTGCATGCTTAAAACGCGTTTTCGCACAAATGCGTGCGCGGGTGCTAAAAAGAGCAGCATCGGTATGCTTAGCACGTCGTTTGGTAGAAATCCACGTGCACGTTTTGCCAAAAGCACCATTTGCATGCACATCTTGTGGTTTTGCAGAAAACTTCATCCGCGTCTACCAAAAGATGCATGTGCATGCTTAAAACGCGTTTTCGCACAAATCCGTGCGCGGGTGCTAAAAAGAGCAGCATCGGCATGTTTAGCACGTCGTTTGGTAGAAATCCACGTGCGCGTTCTGCCAAAAGCACCATTTGCATGCACATCTTGTGGTTTTGCAGAAAACTTCATCCGCGTCAACCAAAAGATGCATGTGCGTGCTTAAAACGCGTTTTCGCACAAATGCGTGCGCGGGTGCTAAAAAGAGCAGCATCGGCATGCTTAGCACGTCGTTTGGTAGAAATCCACGTGCGCGTTCTGCCAAAAGCACCATTTGCATGCACATCTTGTTGTTTTGCAGAAAACTTCATCCGCGTCTACCAAAAGATGCATGTGCATGCTTAAAACGCGTTTTCGCACAAATGCGTGCGCGGGTGCTAAAAAGAGCAGCATCGGCATGCTTAGCACGTCGTTTGGTAGAAATCCACGTGCGCGTTCTGCCAAAAGCACCATTTGCATGCACATCTTGTGGTTTTGCAGAAAACTTCATCCGCGTCTACCAAAAGATGCATGTGCATGCTTAAAACGCGTTTTCGCACAAATGCGTGCGCGGGTGCTAAAAAGAGCAGCATCGGTATGCTTAGCACGTCGTTTGGTAGAAATCCACGTGCGCGTTCTGCCAAAAGCACCATTTGCATGCACATCTTGTGGTTTTGCAGAAAACTTCATCCGCGTCTACCAAAAGATGCATGTGCATGCTTAAAACGCGTTTTCGCACAAATCCGTGCGCGGGTGCTAAAAACAGCAGCATCGGCATGTTTAGCACGTCGTTTGGTAGAAATCCACGTGCGCGTTCTGCCAAAAGCACCATTTGCATGCACATCTTGTGGTTTTGCAGAAAACTTCATCCGCGTCTACCAAAAGATGCATGTGCGTGCTTAAAACGCGTTTTCGCACAAATGCGTGCGCGGGTGCTAAAAAGAGCAGCATCGGCATGCTTAGCGCGTCGTTTGGTAGAAATCCACGTGCGCGTTCTGCCAAAAGCACCATTTGCATGCACATCTTGTTGTTTTGCAGAAAACTTCATCCGCGTCTACCAAAAGATGCATGTGCATGCTTAAAACGCGTTTTCGCACAAATCCGTGCGCGGGTGCTAAAAAGAGCAGCATCGGCATGCTTAGCACGTCGTTTGGTAGAAATCCACGTGCGCGTTCTGCCAAGAGCACCATTTGCATGCACATCTTGTGGTTTTGCAGAAAACTTCATCCGCGTCTACCAAAAGATGCATGTGCATGCTTAAAACGCGTTTTCGCACAAATGCGTGCGCGGGTGCTAAAAAGAGCAGCATCGGCATGCTTAGCACGTCGTTTGGTAGAAATCCACGTGCGCGTTCTGCCAAAAGCACCATTTGCATGCACATGTTGTGGTTTTGCAAAAAACTTCATCCGCGTCTACCAAAAGATGCATGTGCATGCTTAAAACGCGTTTTCGCACAAATCCGTGCGCGGGTGCTAAAAAAAGCAGCATCGGCATGCTTAGCACGTCGTTTGGTAGAAATCCACGTGCGCGTTCTGCCAAAAGCACCATTTGCATGCACATCTTCTGGTTTTGCAGAAAACTTCATTCGCGTCTACGAAAAGATGCACGTGCATGCTTAAAACGCGTTTTCGCACAAATCCGTGCGCGGGCGCTAAAAAGAGCAGCATCGGCATGCTTAGCACGTCGTTTGGTAGAAATCCACGTGCGCGTTCTGCCAAAAGCACCATTTGCATGCACATCTTGTGGTTTTCCAGAAAACTTCATCCGCGTCTACCAAAAGATGCATGTGCATGCTTAAAACGCGTTTTCGCACAAATCCGTGCGCGGGTGCTAAAAAGAGCAGCATCGGCATGCTTAGCACGTCGTTTGGTAGAAATCCACGTGCGCGTTCTGCCAAAAGCACCATTTGCATGCACATCTTGTGGTTTTGCAGAAAACTTCATCCGCGTCTACCAAAAGATGCATGTGCATGCTTAAAACGCGTTTTCGCACAAATCCGTGAGCGGGTGCTAAAAAGAGCAGCATCGGCATGCTTAGCACGTCGTTTGGTAGAAATCCACGTGCGCGTTCTGCCAAAAGCACCATTTGCGTGCACATCTTGTGGTTTTGCAGAAAACTTCATCCGCGTCTACCAAAAGATGCATGTGCATGCTTAAAACGCGTTTTCGCACAAATGCGTGCGCGGGTGCTAAAAAGAGCAGCATCGGCATGCTTAGCACGTCGTTGGGTAGAAATCCACGTGCGCGTTCTGCCAAAAGCACCATTTGCATGCACATCTTGTGGTTTTGCAGAAAACTTCATCCGCGTCTACCAAAAGATGCATGTGCATGCTTAAAATGCGTTTTCGCACAAATCCGTGCGCGGGTGCTAAAAAGAGCAGCATCGGCATGCTTAGCACGTCGTTTGGTAGAAATCCACGTGCGCGTTCTGCCAAAAGCACCATTTGCATGCACATCTTGTGGTTTTGCAGAAAACTTAATCCGCGTCTACCAAAAGATGCATGTGCATGCTTAAAACGCGTTTTCGCACAAATCCGTGCGCGAGTGCTAAAAAGAGCAGCATCGGCATGCTTAGCACGTCGTTTGGTAGAAATCCACGTGCGCGTTCTGCCAAAAGCACCATTTGCATGCACATCTTGTGGTTTTGCAGAAAACTTCATCCGCGTCTACCAAAAGATGCATGTGCATGCTTAAAACGCGTTTTCGCACAAATCCGTGCGCGGGTGCTAAAAAGAGCAGCATCGGCATGCTTAGCACGTCGTTTGGTAGAAATCCACGGGCGCGTTCTGCCAAAAGCACCATTTGCATGCACATCTTGTGGTTTTGCAGAAAACTTCATCCGCGTCTACCAAAAGATGTGCATGCTTAAAACGCGTTTTCGCACAAATCCGTGCGCGGGTGCTAAAAAGAGCAGCATCGGCATGCTTAGCACGTCGTTTGGTAGAAATCCACGTGCGCGTTCTGCCAAAAGCACCATTTGCATGCACATCTTGTGGTTTTGCAGAAAACTTCATCCGCGTCTACCAAAAGATGCATGTGCATGCTTAAAACGCGTTTTCGCACAAATCCGTGCGCGGGTGCTAAAAAGAGCAGCATCGGCATGCTTAGCACGTCGTTTGGTAGAAATCCACGTGCGCGTTCTGCATAAAGCACCATTTGCATGCACATCTTGTGGTTTTGCAGAAAACTTCATCGCGTCTACCAAAAGATGCATGTGCATGCTTAAAACGCGTTTTCGCACAAATCCGTGCGCGGGTGCTTAAAAGAGCAGCATCGGCATGCTTAGCACGTCGTTTGGTAGAAATCCACGTGCGCGTTCTGCCAAAAGCACCATTTGCATGCACATATTGTGGTTTTGCAGAAAACTTCATCCGCGTCTACCAAAAGATGCATGTGCATGCTTAAAACGCGTTTTCGCACAAATCCGTGCGCGGGTGCTAAAAAGAGCAGCATCGGCATGCTTAGCACGTCGTTTGGTAGAAATCCACGTGCGCGTTCTGCCAAAAGCACCATTTGCATGCACATCTTCTGGTTTTGCAGAAAACTTCATTCGCGTCTACGAAAAGATGCATGTGCATGCTTAAAACTTGTTTTCCGCACAAATGCGTGCGCGGGTGCTAAAAGAGCAGCATCAGCATGCTTAGCACGTCGTTTGGTAGAAATCCACGTGCGCGTTCTGCCAAAAGCACCATTTGCATGCACATCTTGTGGTTTTGCAGAAAACTTCATCCGCGTCTACCAAAAGATGCATGTGCATGCTTAAAACGCGTTTTCGCACAAATCCGTGCGCGGGTGCTAAAAAGAGCAGCATCGGCATGCTTAGCACGTCGTTTGGTAGAAATCCACGTGCGCGTTCTGCAAAAAGCACCATTTGCATGCACATCTTGTGGTTTTGCAGAAAACTTCATCCGCGTCTACCAAAAGATGCATGTGCATGCTTAAAACGCGTTTTCGCACAAATCCGTGCGCGGGTGCTAAAAAGAGCAGCATCGGCATGCTTAGCACGTCGTTTGGTAGAAATCCACGTGCGCGTTCTGCCAAAAGCACCATTTGCATGCACATCTTGTGGTTTTGCAGAAAACTTCATCCGCGTCTACGAAAAGATGCATGTGCATGCTTAAAACGCGTTTTCGCACAAATCCGTGCACGGGTGCTAAAAAGAGCAGCATCGGCATGCTTAGCACGTCGTTTGGTAGAAATCCACGTGCGCGTTCTGCCAAAAGCACCATTTGCATGCACATCTTGTGGTTTTGCAGAAAACTTCATCCGCGTCTACCAAAGGATGCATGTGCATGCTTAAAACGCGTTTTCGCACAAATGCGTGCGCGGGTGCTAAAAAGAGCAGCATCGGCATGCTTAGCACGTCATTTGGTAGAAATCCACGTGCGCGTTCGGCCAAAAGCACCATTTGCATGCACATTGTGGTTTTGCAGAAAACTTCATCCGCGTCTACCAAAAGATGCATGTGCATGCTTAAAACGCGTTTTCGCACAAATCCGTGCGCGGGTGCTAAAAAGAGCAGCATCAGCATGCTTAGCACGTCGTTTGGTAGAAATCCACGTGCGCGTTCTACCAAAAGCACCATTTGCATGCACATCTTGTGGTTTTGCAGAAAACTTCATCCACGTCTACCAAAAGATGCATGTGCATGCTTAAAACGCGTTTTCGCACAAATCCGTGCGCGGGTGCTAAAAAGAGCAGCATCGGCATGCTTAGCACGTCGTTTGGTAGAAATCCACGTGCGCGTTCTGCCAAAAGCACCATTTTGCATGCACATCTTGTGGTTTTGCAGAAAACTTCATCCGCGTCTACCAAAAGATGCATGTGCATGCATAAAACTCGTTTTCCGCACAAATGCGTGCGCGGGTGCTAAAAAGAGCAGCATCGGCATGCTTAGCACGTCGTTTGGTAGAAATCCACGTGCGCGTTCTGCCAAAAGCACCATTTGCACGCACATCTTGTGGTTTTGCAGAAAACTTCATCCGCGTCTAACAAAAGTTGCATGTGCATGCTTAAAACGCGTTTTCGCACAAATGCGTGCGCGGGTGCTAAAAAGAGCAGCATCGGCATGCTTAGCACGTCGTTTGGTAGAAATCCACGTGCGCGTTCTGCCAAAAGCACCATTTGCATGCACATCTTGTGGTTTTGCAGAAAACATCATCCGCGTCTACCAAAAGATGCGATGGGCATGCTTAAAACGCGTTTTCGCACAAATCCGTGCGCGGGTGCTAAAAAGAGCAGCATCGGCATGCTTAGCACGTCGTTTGGTAGAAATCCACGTGCGCGTTCTGCCAAAAGCCACCATTTGCATGCACATATTGTGGTTTTTGCAGAAAACTTCATCCGCGTCTACCAAAAGATGCATGTGCATGCTTAAAACGCGTTTTCGCACAAGTCCGTGCGCGGGTGCTAAAAAGAGCAGCATCGGCATGCTTAGCTCGTCGTTTGGTAGAAATCCACGTGCGCGTTCTGCCAAAAGCACCATTTGCATGCACATCTTGTGGTTTTGCAGAAAACTTCATCCGCGTCTACCAAAAGATGCATGTGCACGCTTAAAACGCGTTTTCGCACAAATCCGTGCGCGGGTGCTAAAAAGAGCAGCATCGGCATGCTTAGCACGTCGTTTGGTAGAAATCCACGTGCGCGTTCTGCAAAAAGCACCATTTGCATGCACATCTTGTGGTTTTGCAGAAACTTCATCTGCGTCTACCAAAAGATGCATGTGCATGCTTAAAACGCGTTTTCGCACAAATGCGTGCGCGGGTGCTAAAAAAAAACAGCATCGGCATGCTTAGCACGTCGTTTGGTAGAAATCCACGTGCGCGTTCTGCCAAAAGCACCATTTGCATGCACATCTTGTGGTTTTGCAGAAAACTTCATCCGCGTCTACCAAAAGATGCATGTGGATGCTTAAAACGCGGTTTTCGCACAAATGCGTGCGCGGGTGCTAAAAAGAGCAGCATCGGCATGCTTAGCACGTCGTTTGGTAGAAATCCACGTGCGCGTTCTGCCAAAAGCACCATTTGCATGCACATCTTGTGGTTTTGCAGAAGAAACTTCATCCGCGTCTACCAAAAGATGCATGTGCATGCTTAAAACGCGTTTTCGCACAAATGCGTGCGCGGGTGCTAAAAAGAGCAGCATCGGTATGCTTAGCACGTCGTTTGGTAGAAATCCACGTGCGCGTTCTGCCAAAAGCACCATTTTGCATGCACATCTTGTGGTTTTGCAGAAAACTTCATCCGCGTCTACCAAAAGATGCATGTGCATGCTTAAAACGCGTTTTCGCACAAATCCGTGCGCGGGTGCTAAAAAGAGCAGCATCGGCATGCTTAGCACGTCCGTTTGGTAGAAATCCACGTGCGCGTTCTGCCAAAAGCACCATTTGCATGCACATCTTGTGGTTTTGCAGAAAACTTCATCCGCGTCTACCAAAAGATGCATGTGCATGCTTAAAACGCGTTTTCGCACAAATCCGTGCGCGGGTGCTAAAAGAGCAGCATCGGCATGCTTAGCACGTCGTTGGGTAGAAATCCACGTGCGCGTTCTGCCAAAAGCACCATTTGCATGCACATCTTGTGGTTTTGCAGAAAACTTCATCCGCGTCTACCAAAAAAGATGCATGTGCATGCTTAAAACGCGTTTTCGCACAAATGCGTGCGCGGGTGCTAAAAAGAGCAGCATCGGCATGCTTAGCACGTCGTTTGGTAGAAATCCACGTGCGCGTTCTGCCAAAAGCACCATTTGCATGCACATCTTGTGGTTTTGCAGAAAACTTCATCCGCGTCTACCAAAAGATGCATGTGCATGCTTAAAACGCGTTTTCGCACAAATCCGTGCGCGGGTGCTAAAAAGAGCAGCATCGGCATGCTTAGCACGTCGTTTGGTAGAAATCCACGTGCGCGTTCTGCCAAAAGCACCATTTGCATGCACATCTTGTGGTTTTGCAGAAAACTTCATCCGCGTCTACCAAAAGATGCATGTGCATGCTTAAAACGCGTTTTCGCACAAATCCGTGCGCGGGTGCTAAAAAGAGCAGCATCGGCATGCTTAGCACGTCGTTTGGTAGAAATCCACGTGCGCGTTCTGCCAAAAGCACCATTTGCATGCACATCCTGTGGTTTTGCAGAAAACTTCAACCGCGTCTACCAAAAGATGCATGTGCATGCTTAAAACGAGTTTTCGCACAAATCCGTGCGCGGGTGCTAAAAAGAGCAGCATCGGCATGCTTAGCACGTTGTTTGGTAGAAATCCACGTGCACGTTCTGCCAAAAGCACCATTTGCATGCACATCTTGTGGTTTTGCAGAAAACTTCATCCGCGTCTACCAAAAGATGCATGTGCATGCTTAAAACGCGTTTTTCGCACAAATGCGTGCGCGGGTGCTAAAAAGAGCAGCATCGGCATGCTTAGCACGTCGTTTGGCAGAAATCCACGTGCGCGTTCTGCCAAAAGCACCATTTGCATGCACATCTTGTTGTTTTGCAGAAAACTTCATCCGCGTCTACCAAAAGATGCATGTGCATGCTTAAAACGCGTTTTCGCACAAATCCGTGCGCGGGTGCTAAAAAGAGCAGCATCGGCATGCTTAGCACGTCGTTTGGTAGAAATCCACGTGCGCGTTCTGCCAAAAGCACCATTTGCATGCACATCTTGTGGTTTTGCAGAAAACTTCTTCCGCGTCTACCAAAAGATGCATGTGCATGCTTAAAACGCGTTTTCGCACAAATGCGTGCGCGGGTGCTAAAAAGAGCAGCATCGGCATGCTTAGCACGTCGTTTGGTAGAAATCCACGTGCGCGTTCTGCCAAAAGCACCATTTGCATGCACATCTTGTGGTTTTGCAGAAAACTTCATCCGCGTCTACCAAAAGATGCATGTGCATGCTTAAAACGCGTTTTCGCACAAATCCGTGCGCGGGTGCTAAAAAGAGCAGCATCGGCATGCTTAGCACGTCGTTGGGTAGAAATCCACGTGCGCGTTCTGCCAAAAGCACCATTTGCATGCACATCTTGTGGTTTTGCAGAAAACTTCATCCGCGTCTACCAAAAGATGCATGTGCATGCTTAAAACGCGTTTTCGCACAAATCCGTGCGCGCGTGCTAAAAAGAGCAGCATCGGCATGCTTAGCACGTCGTTTGGTAGAAATCCACGTGCGCGTTCTGCAAAAAGCGCCATTTGCATGCACATCTTGTGGTTTTGCAGAAAACTTCATCTGCGTCTACCAAAAGATGCATGTGCATGCTTAAAACGCGTTTTCGCACAAATGCGTGCGCGGGTGCTAAAAAGAGCAGCATCGGCATGCTTAGCACGTCGTTTGGTAGAAATCCACGTGCGCGTTCTGCCAAAAGCACCATTTGCATGCACATCTTGTGGTTTTGCAGAAAACTTCATCCGCGTCTACCAAAAGATGCATGTGCATGCTTAAAACGCGTTTTCGCACAAATGCGTGCGCGGGTGCTAAAAAGAGCAGCATCGGCATGCTTAGCACGTCGTTGGTAGAAATCCACGTGCGCGTTCAGCCAAAAGCACCATTTGCATGCACATCTTGTGGTTTTGCAGAAAACTTCATCCGCGTCTACCAAAAGATGCATGTGCATGCTTAAAACGCGTTTTCGCACAAATGCGTGCGCGGGTGCTAAAAAGAGCAGCATCGGTATGCTTAGCACGTCGTTTGGTAGAAATCCACGTGCGCGTTCTGCCAAAAGCACCATTTGCATGCACATCTTGTGGTTTTGCAGAAAACTTCATCCGCGTCTACCAAAAGATGCATGTGCATGCTTAAAACGCGTTTTCGCACAAATCCGTGCGCGGGTGCTAAAAAGAGCAGCATCGGCATGCTTAGCACGTCGTTTGGTAGAAATCCACGTGCGCGTTCTGCCAAAAGCACCATTTGCATGCACATCCGGTGGTTTTGCAGAAAACTTCAACCGCGTCTACCAAAAGATGCATGTGCATGCTTAAAACGCGTTTTCGCACAAATCCGTGCGCAGGTGCTAAAAAGAGCAGCATCGGCATGCTTAGCACGTCGTTTGGTAGAAATCCACGTGCGCGTTCCTGCCAAAAGCACCATTTGCATGCACATCTTGTTGTTTTGCAGAAAACTTCATCCATGTCTACCAAAAGATGCATGTGCATGCTTAAAACGCGTTTTCGCACAAATCCGTGCGCGGGTGCTAAAAAGAGCAGCATCGGCATGCTTAGCACGTCGTTTGGTAGAAATCCACGTGCGCGTTCTGCCAAAAGCACCATT